>NC_068305.1:6674452-6947981 GCF_025860055.1 Xyrauchen texanus
CGTAATAGGCATACGACACTCGTTAGAGATGTTAAAAAGACTAAGATGCTTTGTCATTTCACACATGCAGGCAATGAGCCTGAGGCACCAGTTTAACTGCCAGGTTGGCAAGCCAAGTCTGTGGAGGATTCCCACTGAAATGTTTACCCTGATTCCCATCTCATTCAACTCATATACAAGCCCATTAATGAATATATTGTGCCTAGCTGGTTTAAGCAGATGGATACTCCCACATTAGCTTTGGAAAGAGTGGAGCATGCCAAAAGAAGCAATTTGAAGCATGCCAACAGTACGCCCAATGGACTTGCTCGCAGATACAAGCCGATAAGGATCATTAAAAGGGAACAGAAGCATCATAATCCATGTAAACAGCGTGGACAAGGACGGATTAAGAACTGAGGGGACCATGGGCCGGTACACTATGGAGGCCCCCCATGGCATAACAGCGTTCACCTTTAAGCGCTACAGGACGCTTGGCAGATTTGGTTAGGGATGTGCCGAATCACTATTCGATTATGTGTAATAGAGGAAATAGTATTCTGAGTAATTTGTAGTTGATTTGACATCTTTAGGTCAAGCGGTCTTGGAGTTTAATGGATTTAAAGGGATCAAATATTCTATATAAAAACAGGGATTAAATATTCTATTTAAAAACTACCAAAGAAAAATTACAAAAAAGAAGCTTTGTGCAATAGAGGAAATAATATTCTTAGTAATTGTTAGTTGATTTGACATTTTTAGGTCAAATGATCTTGGAGTTTAATTATTTTAAAGGGACCAAATATTCTATATTAAAAACAACCAAAGATAGACTCCCAAAAATAAAAATGGGTAGCTCAGCAAGTATTTATGTTGACTACCAACCCTGGAGTCACAAGTTCGAATCTAGGGTGTGCTGAGTGACTCCAGCCAGGTCTCCTAAGCAACCAAATTGGCCCGGTTGTTTGGGAGGGTAGAGTCACATGGGGTAACCTCATCCTGGTCATGAATAGTGGTTTTTGCTCTCAATGGGGCACGTAGTAATTTGAACGTGGATCGTGGAGAGTAGCACAAGCCTCCACATGCTGGAAGTCTCTGTGATGTCATGTGCAACGAGCCACGTGATAAGATGCGTGGATTGACTGTCTCAGAAGCGGAGGCAACTGAGACTTGTCCTCTGCCACCCCGATTGAGGTGAGTAACCGTGCTACCTACTACAAGGACATACTAAGTAGTGGGAATTGGGCATTCCAAATTGGGGAGAAATGGGGATAAAAAAAACAACTAAATAATATCCAACGAATGTCAAACATAAAACTAATCATCCATCCATCCATCCATCCATCCATCCATCCATCCATCCATCCATCCATCCATCCATCCATCCATCCATCCATCCATCCATCCATCCATCCATCCATCCATCCATCCATCCATTTATTTGAGTGGTGGTGGCGGCGTAGTGGGCTAAAGCACATAACTGTTAATCAGATGGTCACTGGTTCGATCCCCACAGCCACCAACACTGTGTTCTTGAGCAAGGCAATCAACTCCAGGTTGCTCAGGGGGGACTGTCCCTGTAAGAAGGGCTCTGTAAGTCGTTTTGGATAAAAGCGTCTACCAAATGCATAAATGTAAATCTTATATAGGTTTGCGGGGTGAACCCAGCTGCATAAACTTTCTTTATTTCAAAGTGTGATTTCTTTCCCTTTAATCTCACGTGCTCCGCTACGTGTCTGTTGCAAGAAGGTTCATGTAATATGAGATAGACACATTGGGTATTAATTCATAATGATAATCGATTCTTACATTTCGTAATCGATGCATTTAAATTTCTTTAATAGCATTTTTCAACCCTAGTTCTGTTTCATTATATATTGTGCTGCAAAAAACCAACACCAAAGTGTTCAATTCAGGTGACTTTGAGATGAGCATTTTTTTATTTTCTTGAGTATGAGTAGCATTCATGTAACTATTGGCTAAAGCATTTCTTCCATTAAGGCCATATGTTCACCAAAGCATTTTTTCCTGAGGCCAGCATATTTTTTCAATTGTTTGCAATGGGAGCGCCGCATATCTAAAAAAGCCAGCAGCATGACGAAGCGCTTTGGATAAAACGCAGCGGCTCTCTGCGACCAAAAATAACGGCAAGCACCTCGTCCCACTGCTGGCTTTTTAAAAAAATATGCAGCACTGCCATTGCAAACAACTAAAAAATATGCTGGCCTCAGGAAAAAAATGCTTTGGTAGACATACAGCCTAACCATTCAGACAGGGAGTAAATATATGAGAGTAAATATATCTCAGGTCATTCAGAGCGTATGGCCTTACAGCTGCTGGTGAAACTGGATGCGGGGGAGGTACTCCCCCCATAATCATCAAACGTAAATTCCACGTTACCCTGCACATATTTAGGGTATTAAGGCGTCTTTCGCTTTATCATTAAACATTAAATGTATGCAGGACTTCAACATTTTAAAGTCATCCATACTGTTGCCCAAATTCTGTCACTTATTTGCATGTAAACTATCAGCTTTGTACACAGCCAGGTTAAACTGCACCTTATCTTTGTGTTTGGAAGCGTTTTGTACATCAGACGCTGTTCTCTGTAGTCCTTCAAATAAACGCGCTGCACCTGTGAGACGCAGATTCCCTGAGCGCACACTTGAGCACCTGTGCTCACGCTGCTGTAGTCCAGCATGCATTCATAATGCTGACACGTGGATTTATAATAGATATCTCAAAATAAATGATTGATTTAGAGCTCGGGCCCTTTGGGTTTAGAGGCCCTTGGGCAATGGCCCAATCGGCCTGCTGTTTAATCTGTCCCTGAGTGTGGAAGAATTCTATGGAACAACTGGGTGTTTCTTCAACTATGGGCACTTTTATATCAGGGGTTGATTTTTATTGAAAGATGTACACTTTTTTTATTTTTGTTAGGTAACATTAAAACTGTCTTTGAAACATTTTACCATGCCTACATTTGCTTTTCAAATGCTTTTTATTTATGATCCCTGACCCAGAATTTATATTTGGGAAAAAACAAAAAACAAAACATAATTAAAATATGAATTATTACATTTAAAATTATGATAATCTAAACACATAATGATTAATCATAAACTGTTTACATTTTTATTGTTTGAAATATATATATATATATATATAGTTTTTCACAAATTACAACTGTCTCTAAACTGTGGCGTAATTTCCACCACAACCAATAATTTGTCCCTAATAAATGGTTGTTTACCAAGAAGACAAATGTGTCAGTGAAGAACATGCTTCAGATCAAAATGTGAGAAATACTGTATGATATCTGAAGAAAAAGAAAAATCAAGGTAAATATCACTAGTGAAAATCTTTTTATTGTACGTTTTTTCCAAACAAGCTGTAATTTTTACAAGTTAAGTGTGAAAATATTACCTAATTGAGTGAATATAGAACACATAAACTGTTAGCTATGAAATTAGTCTTAGCAGGACAAACTAATCACCCATTAGTTTGTCACCTCTATCACCATCAATTCTACCAAAGAATGCTTTCAAAAACAAAATGACATTATAGAGGAAATGTTCACGATATTTCAGAAAAATTACGAAAATGAACAGTCCTTTAAAAATGTAATTTATTACAATTATTTTCCTGTGATAAATATGTCCACAGTTGGAAACTGTTTGGAAGCAAATTAAATAATCTAGTGTGCGAAAAGTGTTTTAAAAAATGTATTTTCTAAAAATCCACAGGGCAAAAAGCAACATTATTATTAAATAACTTTTTTTTTGGTCAATAAATATTGTAATAAATGCATTGTGTGCATTTATTTAGAACACATATGACAACTTGCCCTATTAAAAATGTAACAAGCTGCACCAAAATTACATTTTGGAAAAAAATACCATTATCCTTAAAACAGTTATCAGTTAAAATTGAACTATTGCCTTTCAGTTCAAATCTACCTCAGCAATATAGTTGACCCACTCCTGTTTGTAAGACAGCATAGTAATGTGTTCACTTGTTCACCCAAGAGGTACTACAATAATATGGCAATATTGAAATGTATTGATAGAATTTTCAAAAACTATTCTAATATATGAAGGTTTTAAACAAGGTGTTTGAAACCACCATACAAAACCACTACTAAAGAAAACATATATGTGCATTTGAACTTTTGACTCAAAACCTTATACTAACAGAGGCATAGTACATTTGACAACTTCCCTACTTGACAACTAGCCTTGGTTTTCCCTATTCTTTTTAAGACACAAAACTTGGTGGAAGATTCTGCATTTATAAGGAAAGACTCTTGATTGCCGCTGAGCTACAGGCTGAGACAGAGGCATTGATATTAATGATATTTGCCTAATATGCTCTGTTCAAAATCTGCATTGTCTGGAGCCACTGATCTGTGCAGAAAAGAGAGATCAATATAATAAGTTTGGCATCAATCCAATACTATCCAGACAATGCCAGAGATGGGCATTTGGATTCAGCCATGCATATCAGGGGTGGGGGGGTATTATTCAGCATACAAAGCAGGAGGCACGCTGCCTGAGACTGATGGGTCGGGTGCCACATAGGCTGGCAAATTGGCTTGGTCGATCAGACATCGAGCTTCATTCAGCAGCAGAGATGAGAGGGAGCATGCCATACTAATTTCCCTAACCCGATGAGCTCGCTGGGGTAGAGAAGTGTTCCAAGCCTTTGCCGTGGAGGAAACTTACCTCTCATTAACAATTTAACAAGGAACTGCCTTTCCTGGGCCACAAATTACTTTTGGTAAACAAAATGATGTGCCCATTACATATACAAAACAGTTTAATTCATTGATTGCACATTACCTTGTAATATGACAACATCACATTCCCTGATATCCACCTTACTCAACCACTGCCTACCCCTCTGGGAGAACGCTAACATAATCTTTGCAACCTGGTATCAGAATCACATTACTATACCTACATTTTTGCCAAATTATTTTTAGTTGGCTTGTTGTACGTATTGCAACAGTTTCCTCCTTGTATTAACATCGGGGGCGCTACAGAAACAATTACTTTAATTCCTTTTCACACAACTCAGTAAAACAGCAGAATGTCAGTTCATAAACAATTACTTTTCACCCTGTTCCTCACACATTTTAACTAGAACTGTAAATTGAGTAAAATTATCTAATTAATTACATGAAATGCAGATTAATTAACCAAATTAATCACATTCATTATTACTTACTGAGAAAGGCCCCCAAATGAAAATAATTTACATAAATAATGCATAATAATTCATTTGTAAATATTTGTATGGCTGGCGCCTATAATAAATATATGATACACGTTGAAATTCAGTTTGAAATAAATTGCATTATTGTGGCAGATGAATAAAGTTTTCTACAGTGGACGGTCGTCAGTTTTTGAACTACCTTGACTTAACTTGACAATAAATAACAATGTTTTAAACAGATTATTTAGCTTGACATGACTCTTTACTACCTGTGTCATCTTCAGTTTTAAAGTACAAAAGTATCTGATTTGGAAAACAGCGAGGTGATTTTCAGGTAAAGTGTTAACGTTCATGAGTAAAAATCAGGAGCTGCACAATGCTAAGTGCTAGCACTAGGAAGTGTAATCAAGCTAGATATCATGATCATTCCTAGAGACTTCAATAGCAAGATGTACAGTGAAGTTACAGTTTGATCTATTCTACCCAAAGCCACGTGGATTGCATCAAAAGACATGGATTAAACCATTGGAGATGTATGGATTACTTTTATGCAGCCTTGACGTGCTTTTTGGAGCTGAAAAGTTCTGGTCACCATTCACTTGCATTGTTTGGACCTATAGAGCTGAGATAATCATCTAAAAATATTTATTTGTGTTCTACAGAAGAAAGTCATTCACAACTAGGATGGCATGAAGGTGAGTAAATTATGAGAGAATTTTAATTTATGGGTGAACTATCCCTTTAAGTATCCAATACTGTTTTTCTGAGTGAGAAACTGCTCCAAATGATTCACAATCCAAATGAAGCAAACGGAATCTCATAAAAAAATGTGAATCGACTGTTTTGCTGACCCATTTGGCCAATTCATTGAAAAGAACAGACTCAAACGAATTATTCATTTGTGAATTGGGCATCACTTGTTCTCATTTTACACAGAAAATGTGCAATTATAACTAATTTATTACCAAAAACAATGCTTCCGCCATGATTATTTAATTGACACAAGTCGTAAAGTCAGCACTTAAAGGGAACATTTAATTCCTAAATTCTCTATAATTCTTCATTGGAATTTTAGTGCTCGAGCCCCCCCACCCCCATAATGTACAGCATGCTAAATCTGTTTACTTTATCGTGCTCTAGGACTGAATGAAACTGTGAATTTGTAATATGACATTTCATGAAAAGCTAAACATTCCCAGATACTGTATCCACCTTACTTAACCACCGTCTATGCCTCTGGGAAAGCACTAATATGATCTTTTCCTCTGATAGTTCCATGCTAATTTAATTTGTTACGCTAAAATAAAAGACATTCAAATTACAGTTTAACAGCTGACCCTACTGTTTTTTTCCAGAGACTTTCAAATGTTGCCATGGACTGTGCAGAGGCGCAGATTAATTTGTCAGCAGGAGCCCTGTCAGAGCGAAACAGTTCGGGAACACTGTGTGAATTCTCGTCCCAGCACTCGCACACCCACCGGGCCCCCCGCAGACACTCGGAGAGCCCCGCAGGACAACCAGATTAAAACTGACAATCACTGTGTCTGTCACAGCAAATGCAGGTGTCTTGGTTGGAAGCTGCTCATGCTACAAAAGCGTCTAATTATCTGCAGTCATTTTGTCAGCTGCTGGTGAGACACAGCTCTCTTTCTCTTCTCTCTCAAACTCCTCCTTGTTTGTCAAACAGTTTATGAAAGTATTGCATTGTTGAGGATTAAGATTAGATTTTTTTTATTAAAAATAAAGACATTTCTTTTATATTAAAGTGTCGACACTTGCATGCTGTTTTGCATGATTGTATAGTTATTCATACAATGCCTTCTTGGAAGACCTCCTGGGATATTTGTTCTTTACAAGCTTGGAAGTCATAATTATGATGGGATGTAGGTTGAAGCAATATTCATATTTCTTTCTCTCTTAAGAAAGAAAATATAAGAAGCTTTTTAGCGTTAATGCAAGAAGATACAGAGCAAAAGATGTGCATTAGGTGTGCAATTAATTCTTTATCTTTGCATTTTTATAGTCTTATGCTGACGCAGAGCATATAGGGAAATGTAGTTTTGTCGAAATGTAATTTCTTTCAATGTAGATGCCTGCGCTTTATAAAGAGGCTAAATAGTAAGTAGTATTTTCTGGCAAGCATTTTTACTGTCCTTTATAAAAAAGACCATTTTTTTCTGCCTTGATTATTTAATTGATATGCCCCTGAAGTTGGTAAGTCCTATAGTAGGCTACTATTCCCAATATTAATAATGACATTGTCGCATCGTTCATGTGCGCTGATGTGATAAATACTGTCATTCCAGGGCAGTATCATAAGGGAAAGGGCACTCTAGTGACTTTTATCCTGTACCATTAAAATGTTACTCTTGTTCTTACCTTACTTCAGAGGATTCTGGAAAAAATGCAGAAAACTTTGAGTATTGTCATGTGTGTGTTACCCTCAGAGGCCCTAGTATAGAGATTGATGATATATTGTATTTTATATCTTTGATAGCGTTTTGAGAAGCCACTGATTTAAAAAAAAAATAAATAAAAATAAATAAATAAATATATATATATATATATATATATATTAGCAAATTTAGTTTTGGGGTGAATTCTGTGTGAATTCAGAAAATGCATTCTAGGGTAAAATACAGTACATACAATATGTTTTATAATATAATAGATTTTATTATATTTATAGTACAATACATGTACATTATGCTATTATATAAATATTTTTGAGCACGTAACCCAACACCAACCTCAACAATCTAAAAGAAAGTTATAGGCAAATAAAGTATAGTCACAAAAGCAGTTTAAATGTAATCCAAAAAACTCTATATATCCAAACTTTGGAATATCATAATAAGTCACAAGACATGCAATAACCAATGGCATTTGCCATCACTGACATATTGTAGTTTAGGACTTTTAACCATTACAATTTCAGAAAAAATGTACATTATCGTTATCATAAAATTAAAATATCAGACGTGGTTACCAGAAGTTCACAGTAAAAATATTGAGACAATGTGTCATGCATTATAGAATTATATAGGCATTTTTGTGCCTGTGTATTTTACAGTTCACTACTGTGTATCTCATTATATTATTTAAATTTTAAATAAACCAATTTTAAATATGTGATCAATCACTGTACAGCAGTGACAACAGAAGGCCACATGATGATTTAAAGTTCACCAAGAGTCACACAATCACAAAACACCATCAGGATAACACGTGACACTAAAATAATGCAATAAACATTCATCAAACTCCAAAGAATGTAAATTAAATCACCCCCATGTACATATACATGTAACTACTGTCAAAAATAAGAAAAACATTACAATTTCAATAAAATATTAAAATATGTCATGCAGAGGCTTTTGGTTACACCCAATTATTGCTTTTCACTGTAATTTTCAAGGCTTAGTTCACCCAAAAATGAAAATTCTGTCATCATTTACTACCTCTCATGCCATCTGAGATGTTTATGACTTTCTTTCTTCTGCAGAACACAAACTAAGATTTTTAGAAGAACATCTCAGCTCTGTAGGTCCATACAATTGCAAGTGAATGGTGGCCAGGCCTCTGAAGCTCCAAAAAGCATATCATGTCAGCATAAAATGGTAAATAGTCTGCACTTTTATAGCTCTTTTTTAACCTTAGATGTTACCAAAGTGCTTTACACTGTGTCCCATTCACACTCACATTCACACACCAATGGCGGCAGAGCTGCCATACAAGGTGCTAGCCTGCCATTGGGAGCAACTTGGGGTTCATTGTCTTGCCTAAGGACACTTCGGCATGTGGAGTCGTGTGGGCCGGGAATCGAACTGCCAACCCTGTGATTAGCAGCCGACCCGCTCTACCACCTGAGCCACAGCCACCCCCTCATATAAACATAATCCATTAACCACCAGTGGTATAATCAATGACTTCTAAAGTGATCCAGTTGGTTTTGGGTGAAAACAGACCAAAATGTAACTCCTTTTTCTCTACACATCTTTGGCGATCATGATTTCAAATTTAATTACACTTCCTATAGTGCCATCTAGCTGCACCATCTTGTACTCTTCGAATGCGTCAAGCACTAGGAAATGTAATTGAGCTTGAAATCATTATCCTGTTTAGACACTGCCAGGGCTGGACTGGAAATCTGTCATACCGGGCATTTGCCCGTTGGGCCGACACACTTTGGGGCAGACTGGCCATTGTGAGAACCAAGTGGGCCAGTGGATCAGCCCCGAAACGGTCCGAATGGGCCGCGATAAGGTAAAATGAGCCACCGCGTTATGCAGAACAGACCACAAAATGGTGCCGCAAACTACAGAAAAGGACAGCAAACACCTCCCCTCCCCCATTCAACAACTTTTGGGCCAGTTGCTATGTAAAATCCCAGGCAGATTTCTATTCCCAGTCCAGCCCTGGACACTACAATGGTAAGATTTACAGTGTAAAGGGAGTTATATTTAGGTCTGTTCTCACCCCAAACCAACTGGATTGCTCCAGAAGACATTGATTAAACCACTGGAGTCTTATGGGTTAACTTTACAGTATGCTGACTTTATGTCCTTTTTGGAGCTTCAAAGGCCTGTCCACCTATTTGCATTGTATGGACCAACAGAGCTGAGATATCTTTAATATTTATTAATCTATTAATATCTTCTAAAAACCTTAGTTTGTGTTCAAGCAGAAGTAAGAAATTCATTCACATTTGTGACATGTTGTCTTAATTAAACATGACTTGAGATGTCAAGTTTTAGACTCATAAGTGAAATGTTCCTTCAGTTAGTTTATCTTAAAAATCTCTAGTGTTTAGATTTTAAGTGTCATTAGCTCATAATGATTGAGTACAAAAATTAAGCTATTGGGGATACCCATTATCCCCTGCACTTGAATTATTTAATAATGTTTCCTTGGTTAAAGGGAACTTATGGGGACATTTAAATAGGTTTTATTAAAAATTAATTGAAGGTTTACCTTTTTTTGTAGTATATTTTTTTCCCTAAATAGTTGTTTTGTGTGATGTCACCATTAGGGTGATCTGTGTCCCCTTTGGTTATGGTGGACCCTGTTAAAACTGTTTTAACTCTCCTTGGTCATGTGCAACAGAGGTATAGGTACACACGCATTGCTGTGGAGAATTACATTTAATTAATGATTGACCTAGAATATAATGTGATTTATTTGAGCTGTGTTATTGTATGAATTAAATTTGAGTTAATTCAATTAAAATGATAAAGTAGTAATATTATAATTTAAATAGAAAATCTAAGTTAAGTCTACTTGCATCTAGTTACCTTAAAGGTAAAATGTTTTAGTTCACCCAAAAATGAAAATTGTAATGTGTATGACTTTCTTTCGTCACCAGAAAACATTTGAAGAAAAATATAAAAATATCTTAGCTCAGTAGGTCCTTAAAATGCAGTGAATGGAAAAGTTCTAAAAATCACAGACAGTCAGCATAAACATCATCCATACAACTCCAGCTGTTAAATGAAAGTCTTCTAAAGTGACACGATCACTTTTGGTGATAGCTTCACGAAAGGGTGGAGTTCAAGTGGTCTCTCATGTGACGTTTTCGCATTACCATGATACAGAAGTAATCACGTTCCCACACAGTTGAGACATCCAGAATGAGCACACAAACGCACCGTTGTGAGTAAAGAAACAGATAAATACAGATCTAAACCAAAACCAACCAAACTACTGTACAGTAGTCCTCCTTCTCACTTGTAAACAGCGCAGCTCTTCCGGCTGTGATGCACGTGCCTCAGTTCTCACGTGTTTAAATGCCAGTGCGATTATGTCACACACGGAGACTATTTCTGTCCGGAAGCATGATTTAGAGTACAAAAAAAAAGGTACTTAAATATTGATACTTTTTCACACCAGAAGTGATTTTTGACATTTTAGAAGACTTTAATTTAATTGGTGGGGTGGTACGGATGACGTTTATGCTAACTGTTTGTGATTTTTGGAGTATAATATGAAATATATATATATTTTTCTGATGAATGAAAGAAAGAAAGTCATACACACCTGGGATATCATGAGGGTGAGTAAATAATGAGAGAATTTTCATTTTTGGGTGAACTATCCCTATAACTTAAATAGTAAAGTTAATTCTATATGAACATCAAGTTTAGAGAACTTAATTACACAAGTTTTGGTTACGCTATTAATCAGTTTAATTGAGGGAACAAGTTTTCTCAATCAATTGAGTAAAGTAAACCTTTTAGGGTTTTTAGTGTATTACTGTTGAGACCTGAGGATAGAAGCAGAAATTTAGGACTGGACTGGACCATTTGGAGCTTTAGTTAATACCCCTGATTTACGCAATTTATAACAGCTTACCAATGATAAAATGAACAACTTGAGATCAATGTACATAAAAGTCTGTAAGACACAAAGCATTTGGTTGATCAAATAAGAAAGCCCTTACCCATTGCAATAAACAAAAAATGATCACTAACACAATGCAGTAGCATCCCATCTCCACAGCTTTCTCGTTGTCTCTCCGTAAACTGTGCTCTTGTATGTCCCGAGGGAAATCAGTTTAACATTACTGTCAGTGTCGTCCTTGGAGGGCCACGGAAACAGGCCCCTACCCATATGCAGATGGCTAATGCAATACTGCTAATTCACTCTCTGTGTCATGTGCGGTCCCCCGGCATGTCATAGGGGGAGAGTGTTGGCCTGCAGGAAGTGAGGTACTTGTCACTGGGATGAATAATACAATAGAGGGGCATCTTGACATGATGTACTGCTCCATTCCCGATGCAGGTCTTTCTGCACTAACGGGAGAACGAGAGCTTTTTGAAATGGTCGCCGATGCCAACATGGGGCCATTCTGTGTGTGTGTCACTGATTGGAGATGGCACAACTGGGAGACGTCTTTGAAAGTTACAAGAAAAGAAAAGGGCCCAGTGGTGTGTGTTACTCACACTCTACACTAGAGAATTCAGTGGTAAAGAAAGCATGATGTTAGAACCTATGGAGGGCGCTAGAGTACACCATTTGAGTTATGATGCAAATCTTGCAGAACAGTTGATTTACTTTGTACAGTACTGATAGCACAAAGACACATATATCCTCCTCCTTGTAGCAAAGCAGTATTTCTGCCTTCCCTTTCAAAACAAAACTCTACATGGTCCGTCGTCAGGTGAGGAGTTGCTCTCTACACACAAAAACAGTCTTAGAAGTCAACTTATTGTGCTTTATTTGAATTACTTAGTATGTATATGCTTTATTGAATAACAAATAAAAGTTTATTGTCTTTTAGCCCTGAATTTAATGTATTTCTTTAAGCCTCTTGAAGTAATGACATTTTGATTTGAGTAATCATTTAAAACTGTCTCTTTTTAACATTGGCTCTGGCTTAAAAGACAATCTTTGTGAACCAGAAAGAAAAGACAAAGATAAATTCTCATTTTGTACATTTCATACTATAAAAATTTATCTAGTTTAAAGACTAAAAATTGGTATGACCTGTAAAATCTAACACAGCAAAGTTAACAATAACTTACTTATTTTTTTTGTTTTTAATGTTTTTTTTTTCTGATAAGTGAGACACTTTGATCTGGATTAAATGTGCTATATACATAATATGTACTGTTGTTACTATTGTTATCATTATTATTATAAGAATTTAAAAACCATACAATTAAAATAGCATTTTTTTCTTTGAGAACTAAATATTTCACAAAAGCAAACAAAAAAAGATACCTTGATATTGATTGACTGATAAGTATTAAGGCAGCCTAAATCCTAAATCTTGACTAAGAAAAAGAAAAGACTCAATCAATTGCAGGTGTGACTAAAGTAACAGTGTTCTTGTGGAGAAAGCTGTGAGGGTGTGAGCGTTCTGGGCATTTTGCGGAACTTTTGCTTTATTTAAGATGAAAAGGAGGATATGAAGCAGAAAGCATGCACCCCCAGCAGAGTGCTGCTCCTCTACCATCATTTGATCTCATATTGTAATCCCAGGTGTTTTTAATAATTGATGGAATACGGCTTCTAGTTAAACAGTAATTTATATGTGTCACAGAGAATAGCTTCTGCAGGGTGCACATGTAAATAATAAAGGCCGAAATGCTTGTAATGGAATATAATAATAATAATAACAATAATAATAATAGTGGTTTAGCACACACAGAGAATTTTACTATACTACCAACATATTTATTAACTATATTAACAACACAAATTTAACACCTGAAAGATGATGCATTACAGGTCTCTTAAATAAAGCTTATTACAGGGGTTAAGTTAAACAACCCCCACACACACACACACACACACACTTACAATGGAAGTGAATGGGTGCAATTTTTGGAATGTTTAAAGGCAGAAATGTGAAGCTTATCATTTTATAAAAGCACTCACATTAATTCTGTTTAAACATGTTTTTGAATTGAGCTGAAATGTTGTTTTAATGATCGTATTTACAGTCGATTTAGGGTTTAAAGCATCACGTTGTCATGGTAACAGTGTTAAATTTAGATATAATTATAAACAGAAAAGGTTAATATGCAATTTTATCACACTAAAATCATGTTAACACACATGCAGTTTATGTAGCACTTGTGTTACTGTATATCAACATTTATGGCTAGGCCCCCTTCAATTCCATTGTAAGTGTGTCAATGTAACCCAGGTTGTTGCTTTTTTTAAGTTGAAATAATTTTTGGGGGTAATAAACATTATGCCACAAATGTTTTGATTGAGCTTAACTTGTATCCAACCCAAAATATTCCTTTAAAATCACATTTTGCAGGTGAGACTTTCTGCTACAGATCAAGTCATGTTTATTTGTCAAATGTACAAGTGGTGTATATAGCATTGATAGAAATCTACAGTACAACTACAAGCTCCAGAAACAAACTCTCTTTTTAAAGTTGAAAAAGAGAGAAAACAAGATTGCTATTTAAATATGTATTAAAAAAAAAAAAATAATTTTTTATAAAAGTGCAAAATGTCAAAAACTATGAAAAACAGGTATGCATATTTGAATGCAATATGCTGCCATGCATGCCAGGAAAAATGCCAATCATTAATTGCAAGTCTGTTCATAATCAATATGTTTGACAATGCACTCATAAAAGCTTTTGACAACATTATAAGAGCACACAACTTTATTCAACACTTACTGCATAGTGCTTGTTACACAAACAGCAGAAGTAGCATCAGATCACATCAGATCTTACCCCTGCAATCAACACCGTGAACTCTCACCATGTGTGTTTACAGAGAGGATGTGGATTGACTCTCACAGGAAGAGAGGCGCACAGGTACTCACGGTGTGATGTCTCTCAGTGCTTTCTCTTATTTCTTCGTACTTTTCTTTCTCTCGATCTCTTAAAAAAGCTTTTGATGTTTTTTCACAGCCTTTGTAGAGGATGGGAGATGTTCATGTGTTTGTAATTGTTTTCTTGATGTTCGTTATATCAGTGTAATGAACTTAGCTGCACCTCAGTTAAACAAAACAACAAATATTATTTTCATTTTTTTTAAATCTGTTTTTGAAATTGCACTTGTAATTTATTTTCAGTTTGTAACATTGGGGAACTGCTGTTAAATAACTAAATTGTCATTATGTATGTTTCAAGTACATGCTTGAAAATGTGTATCCTCAGCTTGTTTTCAAAAGCCCCTCCAATTACAATACAAAATCGGAGTTATCGGAGAATTTGTATGACTCATAAAATATAGATTAGTATTTTGATACTGTCTGGTTTGGTTCATCATTTTGCTTCAAAGAAGAGGAAGATAAATGATGATGCCATTAAAAGTGAACTAATTAAGGAATGCTTCTTTTAAAAACTCATTAACTGCACCCTCATTTACATAATTATGCATATTAATTAAGTTTTAATGAATCCTAGATTCAATCAAGGCCTTTTCTGGCTGTGAAACAATTTTGACGAATGGAAAAAAAGAACAATGCTTTGGAGTCTATTTTTTTTTACGTCAAATAAAATAAAACTCAAACACCACCTTTGCTTTTTTGAATCGTGACATTTATGTCTTGTTTATTGTCAGTTCCAATACATCAGCAGCACTATTGCATATTAATTACTTTGCAAAGAAATATTCAAGAGCATGTACTGATTAAGATATATACAGAGGAACTGGATGAGTTTTACAAATTAAAGCAGTGCATGCATACAATATTTTGAAATTGAATCAATTCCATTTTAAAATGCCATTTAAATTTAAATAAAACATTTCAATACTATCTGAATCAGCAATTCTGGTCACAGGCGTTACATCATAATACAGTCCATTCCTTAACTATAATTTAGTAAATTCGTATTTTTTCAAGTATTGCAAGTAATCACATCAAAACAAGCTGTGTTACACATGTATTATACAAATGAAGACATAGATGCATCCAGTCATTTTTTGTCACACCTATGCAGTAATTTCAAAAGAAGAAATATCCTCGATGTAACCTGTGCAAGAATTTGATGTTAAAGTTGTTTTTAGCTCTCTTGATGCAGATTGATGTTTGCGGCTGTTGTCTCTGCTGAGGTCAGAGGTTGTAAGGAAGCATGTAAATGAAGCAGGAAAGCAGATGCTTGTTAATTAGAGGAAAATGTGAGTGACAGGATTTGATGAGCAGTGTTACACGTGTCCCTGCCACACAACAGCTGTTGTCACCCGCCTCGCTGTGGGCTCCGCTCTCCCAGAACCCCCACGGGGTCGCTGTGCCAAGCCCAACCCTGAACCTGTGTGCCAATAAATAGGCTGCATACTAATAACAAAACATGCTGCAGAGTGTGTCACATTATTCTTTCACCTTTGGCACTCACTTTATTTGTGATTACGTTTGTGACTATTGTGTGTGTGTGTGACAGTTTATGCATTTGGCACGGTGTATGCAGAGCTCAACAATAAGGATGTTTTTTTACTGGCCCAGTCAGCCAGAAGTTTAGATTTGTACTTGTCCTTCAAACATTTTCAATGGCCCCCAACATATATGATTAATAGCCATTTGGAACAACATATTTATGTGTGTCAGAATTTATATTTATTTATAAACATGTATTTATTTTTTTAGAAAATGTATTTGTAACAGGTAAAGTCTCTGCTTAGGGGAAAGGAGGAGGTGGGAACCGGTTGTGCAGTCAATGTAAACTTTTAATGGCATAAAGAAACTGAAACATAACACACAGTGGATGCATGTGTCTCTCTCGAGTTCAGCGCCAGGCGTGCATCTTCATCACACTATCTAACAATAAAAACATTGGCATACAGTATACTGCTACACAATACTCATTTGTTGAAAATGTTCAATCCACTCTATTTAATGGTTCCAAGTCTAGCATACATCCTTCTCAGAATTAAAAAATTCTCTAATTTCACCAATTCTCATTTCATCTCAACCTTGGCAACATTTTTACATCAGCACAATTTGACAACAACGTTTAAATTTTTTTGGACACATAACAGAAAACTAACAATTTACTTTAAGGCTGAAGTACTAAACTTTTTCTGTGTTAAAATACCTTCTCCTAACCCAGCTTTATATGAATAAATAAGCCATTCACTGGTTAATTTTCTTGGAAACTGTTAGCACCGTTTTTCTGTGGCGTTTGAAAAATGCTCTGCTTGTTTTGAGCGACCCGCTTAGACCTGCCCCAACAATGTTACTCAACCAGTGGCATGAGTTGAAATTATCTCTTTGTTTGACCAATGGAACACGAGGGGTGTATTCAGAAATCTGTTTTGACAACATTGTTTATTTTTGCAATTCCGTTTGCACAGAAAATGACATACTTCAGCTTTAATGTTCCCTTTGTTAAAAGATTATAAAGGGGCTCATTAATGACTAATAAGTAATTACGATATTATGATATGCTTTATAAATAATTTAAATGAAGTTATAGCAACATACATAAAAAGGGTGACTTTCATGTCAAATGCTTAGTAAATACTCTTATTAATATTATAATTAGTTTAATAAAAAACATAAAATTCTCTAATCCAGGATTAATGCCACAGTGTTGCAAAAATAAAATATTATAATTAGTTTAAAACGAGGCATTATGAGATTTTCTTCTCTTTGTTTTTTTTATTAATAACTGTAATTATGAAAACACATGAATGTGCAACAATGCTACACTGGCCTGGTTAGCCTGGTTCCATCAACTTGCCCCAAACTCCCTCACACTGGGGTCATCCTTGTTGTTGAGCCCTGATATGTGTACCTGACTCTATGTGTAATCTATGTTTCTGTTTTGGTGTTTGTCTCAGTTTATAATTATAGTTAAGATTTTCAAAAATATGAATACATAGATAGCATAAACTTTTGTTATCATGTTTGCAGTTTTAAAAGAGTACTCACAGTCATACACATGTCAATAGTCATTAAGCTAATTGCTTAACACAAGTTTCCAAAGTGCCTCCAAATGAATTGCCATATTTTACACAGTTCAGTAACAACAGAAACTTTCTTAAAGAAAGAGAAAAGGAATCACTGTATGTTGATCCTGAGGGTTAGAGCACGCAGATGCTCCATGCTTGCCTTCTTTGAAGCATTTAAATAGGCCAGGCGTGTCTGTCAGTCCTTTTCGCCCCCATCCCACCCCACCACCCCACCCCACCACCCTGGGACTTCAGGTGTTTCAACAATAACGTACCGCAGGAGAGAAAAAAAAGAAACACTTTTTTTTCTTCTGCTGAAATCCCACCAGATTGCACCAAAGGTATCAAACACTAAAAGTGCAGAGGAGAAATAAACCCAAACGCTTACCTGATGAATAATTTGAATGAAGAAATGAAGCCATGTGAAATCATGGAGCAGAATAAGACTGGATACAATTATAGGACACTAAACAGAACAGCTTAAAGCCTCTCCACTGAGTTCTCTGCAAGTATGTGTGTCTTATTGAGAGGCAAACCTGGAGGGCGCCACTTCCGTAATGGCAAATAAAATGCATTTCGATTCAGATCACGGTTTTGTTTTGTTTTTAGAGTTAACACAGGGTTCCCACACCTTTCAACCAATTTAAGGAATAGTTCACCCAAAATGTATAATTCTCTCATCATTTACTCATCCTCGTGCCATCTAAAAGCTTCACACCTGCACAGTGTTCCAACAGAGTCCAGATGTCAAGATTAAAGTGAATAAGTACTTTTGGTACCTGGAGATACCATACATGCCTGAATTCAGGGATGTAGCTAGTGGGGTGAAAGAAGAGCAAAGGTGGGAAAGATTCTAGGCGCCCAAGTGTCCAGGCCCCACAACACATTTTAAACTGTATTTTTTAACAGGAAAGTGGCCCAGAGCAATATACAGTCAGGGGGGACAGATTACTTTGCTTCGGCCCTGCCTGAATTACCTACAGAGAGCACACCTCTAACAGAGAACACTCATCTCGCATGTAGTAAAGGTACACAGCAGAACCCTTAAAGGTTTTATTTCACGATAATCACTGGTTGAGGGTACAATATCCATTTTATTACATGGATGCTTGCCAGATTAATAACTTAATGGAAATGAAATATTGATTTTATTTGAAATCATTTTATTATGAGAGATGAAAGACACTCCAGAGTGCATTACAAAAAATCCAAAAAGTCTGAGACCACAAATGAAAATCCCCCTTAAAATTTTCTTCTAATTTATATATTTTTTTTTTCATGAAGTTATATTTAATTCTAAAATCGGCAGAGTCATTTTTGGAAAATGTTGCATATAAAAGTTGACACGAATTTCTTAGTATTTAAATGTGATCTTTCATTCCAGGCTCAGAATGGCCATCGTGAACACCTGGCCTGTCTTGCCTCTGATTTGACCCCCAGTTTTTATTTTTACTTTAATTTATTTTAATTTATTGTCTCCACGATGCAGAATCTGCCTATTAAATGTGTGAATAATTATTGGTTGTCTGGTTGTGGTTTTATTTCCAGCATTCTTTTATACTGCGATATCCCTGTTTGAGAATACCATACAAATGAATGGGGAGTTTCGTAAACTGACCTGCCGCAAAATTGTCCATGATTTCTCTTATAGTAACCTCCACATATAGTTTACTCCAAAAGGTTTTCTTAGTGTTAAACAAGTTGAAGATTAGCAGACAGTTGTATTTTCACGGCCTCTGGTCTCCTTGTCAGTGTACCGCCATTTTATGCTCTCCTTAAGAGTTCTGAAATATCGCCACCTACGGTTTCAGCCGTGTTCTACATCCGTGGTATTAAACACACTGCCACAGGAAGAGATAGCCAACCCATGTACAGTGGCAAAACAGAAACATGCCCATGCACATATTTTTGTCAGAAACTGTATCTGTGAGTGACACTGTCACAGGGCAACCCAGTCAATTTCCCCCATTCATGGAAATGATGACAACATGGAAAGATACTTTGAAAAATATTAGAAAAAAGTAACGCATTGTATGGACCTAAAGATATATTCTTCTAAAAATCTTTTTTTGTGTTTAGCTGAAGAAAGTAAGTCATACATATGTGTGTGGTAAGGTGTGACAGGGTGGAGGGCAAGGCCAGGTCGTGATTCTACACACCGAGCCTCCGAGAGGGATAAAGGCCGACTGCGGATGGTGGTATGAGAGAGAGAGAGAGCGTTTTACGGGCAGCTGTCCGTCCAATGTGTGTGTTTGTGTCTTTTGGTTTTAGTTCTTTAGAAAAAATTATTTATATTGTCAAGCCGGTTCTCAACTCCTCCTTTCCCTTTAACCCCACTTTACATTAGGATATACTGAAATACATTACTTTATAGTTTACTATGTTGGTTATGTTTTCTATACTGATCAGTGAAATTAAGGCCATAATTCACTTATATAATAGTTCAGATGTAAGGAAGCTGGGATAAACTTTAAAGTTAGGAACAACTGAAATAAATAAAAATGGAACAAATCACTTTCCAAACATTTTTATTAGGCTACTCTTAAATTATGTGTGTGTTTTTGTTTGTTTGTTTATATTTAAAGATACAGTAGGTTGTCGATTCAAATCTGTTGTAGGGTATGAGGTGGCATAGATGAGTGTGAGACTCCCAGCCTGAAAAATTCCCCAATCCTGCTCTGGTTTATTAAAATGAATTAATGGCCAAATTCCTCAAAATTAAATAATTATTAAAATATTAAAATAAACAATTGAATACACAATAAAAAAGGTAAACTATAAAAAATATGAAATGAATCATTACATTTTTTAAATAAATCAATAAATGTCCATTGCACTAGTTTGCATCCATTTTCATTTAAGCATACACTATGTTGTGTGTCATTTTCATGGTTATGGCTATTGGCACATCATTCATTTCCCTTACATTTTCTGTATGGGTTCAAATTAAGTGATTATCTTTTATCTTCAAGAGTTAACCAGCAATCTCTTATTGTACCAAGCTCAGACATAGATGCATTGTGAAACAACGTGACTAAACGAACTTTCCAGAAAGACCAAATTAATACATTTTGAATGATGATGCCCACTGTTGTTGAGTGACGTGCTGATAACAGTCACCCTACTCATAATTAAATAAAAAATCAACCCAAAGATACTGCTAAAATGAAAATGGATGCTAATTTGTGCTAAAATGAAATACAATGGATATTTATTGATTTAATTAGTGACTGAAATTTTAATTGAATGATTTTAAAGTTGAATTAATGATTTCATTATGTATTGAATGATTTATTAAATATAATAATGTATTTTTTATTTTGTATGATTTAATTTAATTTTTTGGAACCATTACAATCTTCACTTGTAATCTCAGACTTCTGATATATACCACACAGTTTGTTTGTTTATTTATTTATTTTGGTTTCACAATTGTTATTTTTTCATAGTACATTTTTTCTGAATTGCTGAAACACTAAACCCCATTCTCTGCACCAAATGCTCAGTGGCCTAAATCCATTTGTGGAATCAATCACTCTTTTTTCAAAACGCTAACACATTCTCACTCACTAAAACACATTTCGCACTGTGATGCACTTGTGTTGCTAAACGATAAACATAGGCAGCAAAAGTTAAACACAACTACAACACAGTTGTCATCATTTACACACAACGACTCAAAATTATTAACACTTGTTTCTAATGATGTGAAAATGTGATGCTGAGGCAGAATGAATCTCTCATTGACTTTGATTTTGCAGTTGCGCAACATTTTTGAGTTTACTGTAATATGTTTTTCATTTAGAGTGTTCTTTGGGGTTTTGCAGTTGGACCGCTGCATTTTTACAGTATGCAAGAGCTGAATATTCAGACATTCAATACTGTATTACTTGCAGTACTTACAGTATATAATATATTGACTGTACTACTCTTAGTTGTGATTACTATAGTTTTTTTTGACGGTAATTGCAAAATGCACTTACTATATACAATAATTATTATTTTTTTAACTACATGCCCTGGACGCTGTGTTCTCCAATTTCTGATGTAGTGTCTAATGAATGCTCTGTACTGTTTATATATTGCCTGGCTGTGTGTATGATCTGAAAGCATTGATTTTGAGCACAGATGAAACGGTGAATTGTAAAACTAAATGAATTTGATTGGTGTTTAATTTCTGTTTCATGAAAAGAAATATGTTTGAAAGATCACCGATCTATTTCAAACATTGTACAATGTTATTGACATTTTCATTTACAATGACACCATAACATATGTTATTCTTTAAATGGAACTATCACCCAGCTGGGTCTCTGAAGAACAGGTCTTCTAACACTTTCTGTGGTATTGAGGAAGTAGTTGGAGGAAAACTTTCCTCAGAGCTTTGACAAAAGAGAAAAGAAAATCAAGAGAAAAGAGAGAGAGAGAGAGAGAGAGAGAGAGAGAGAGAGAGAGAGAGAGAGAGAGAGAGAGAGAGAGAGAGAGAGAACAAGAAGGCTATATCTTTGAAAACACAAACAGGAAGCAGGGCCTTGTTTTGCAAATGCAGTGGCACTTCTCCAGATGACAAATATGTCAGCGCTAAAGCCCTGTGGCACAATTATGCCACCATTGCTCGGAGTGAAAGCGAATGGAAGAAATAGAGATAAAGAAAAGGAGAAGGGGTTAGAGGCATGGGGGTTATCACACCCCTTGGCTTATGCTGAGAGACAGCCCAGGGGATGCAGTTTGCTCCTATAACAAAACATTCCTCCATTTGTGAATACGACGTTCCAGCTAAATCCACGGGGCGTGTGCCCCCCCCCGGCAATACAACTTTCTCAGGGACCTGACGAACTATGTACAGAAAGCACTATGTTTACAACGAAATTAGATGTTGTCTGTACACAATTAAAACTAGCTTAAAGTCTGGAAATACAAAAGCATGATAGACCAAAGACAAAACATTAGTTGAAGTTCACTGAATTGCCGACACATATTATTTTGGGGGGTATCGATTTAATGTATTCCTCATCACTTCCATTCATTTATTTGTTTGTTTGGCAGTCATCTGTATTCTGATAAACAATAGAAGTAAAGCACTTGGGACCCAACAAGGCGTAAGACAGAGAGAGAGAGAGAGAGAGAAGATACAGTATATGTGCTGCATTCGACTACAACTAGGTCAAACTGACGCAGGGAACAAAACAGAAAAGGCTGAGAGTTTGTAGGAATCTTTACAAGGAAAACAAACTTGTCACTCACTTGACACTCTGTTTTGCTTCCAAAGGAGAGAATAATGAAAAAACAGCAGAATCTCCATTGCAAATCAGCGTTGGCATTGTGAAGTTCTCTGTTTGAAATGCACATCAAATCAGCAAAAAAAAAAAAAAAAAAAAACCCACGTACCTCATCGTTGACATCTGGGGACATATGAATCTGCAGTCCTTTGTTTCAAATGTGTGACTGAGGGGGGTGTATTGGAAGACATTCTAGAGAATCACATTCATAAAACATAAACATGACTGCTGTATCTCTTTAAGATCCATCATAAATACATATATTGCTAGAAGAACATGCAGAAAGTTTTTGGAGGAATTGTGCTGGGAGAACACTGGATAGCCATCCATTGGATAAGACTAAAATAATAGACTTGCACTAGGTCTTTGCACAGAAATCTAGTAATTTGACCTGCATGACATTTGTTCATGAGCCTTTTAATGCAAAGGTTTTCAAATGGGGATCCATAGACCTTGGAAGTCCATGAAGGTACTAAAAGAAGTCATAAACTGGTATATAATACATGTAGAACTGTCTATATAATCTAAAAATACTGAAAATTAAATTCACATTCAAATATCTCAATAATATTTAAATTGAAAAACAACGTAACACTTATTAACATTTACAGATGAACAGTTTAATAAACTAAACTAATAAAAATTTCCATCCACATTAAATTAACTGTATTAGTTATATTAGTTATTTCATTATTTTTATAATTTTTCAGCAAAAATTGATCTATGCAAATGAATTAATCAAATTAATCTTTGCTGAGATATGATAAAAATTGTATTAATTCAATGTATAATATAGAAAAGTACAATTAAAAGTCAATACTAGATATTGTTTGCAATATTTTCATCGATTATGATTCCAGCTATTTTTACAGCAATTCATTCTGCAACTGAGTTGGTCAATCAGTTAAAAAGTAAAAAAGGCTGGGTCTAAAGGCAGTCAAATGCAACTCATGTGGTTGTTGTGCGTCACTGATTGTTGCATTTTGTTTTTAGGACATAGTATCTAATTAAATATGGTTTAAAACTTCGAAAAACATGTCTTGAAACCCCCGCACTCGGAGTTGTGCTCAGTCAAGCTTTCTTTGAACGTGTTGTGCTGTGTGAGATTCCGTTACTAACTTTTGCTGCCTGCTCTCTGTGATTTGTTGCCCGTGTTAATGAATCGTATTATGAATTTACATTCGGTCAGGGGGCATGTTTAACTGTATGCATTTTTAACACAATATTTTCATATAAATTGTCACACTTAATTAACCTGTTAAATTGACAGCTTTAGAAAATATTTGAATCATTGTGATCCAGTAGGTCTTTGCGAATCCACCTCTGTCACAAAACTGGTTCAGAACTGGGCCCACTAGGACCTACTGGGAGATGTGTTAAAGTTCGTAAAAACAAATGATGGCTCAAGCCGCAGAAGCACATAAGTGCAAGGTGGTATTTATTTAAAGTGTGTCAAGAAAAGTAGCAGAAACCAGTCGTGAGGTTAAAACAAAATACTAGTACACACAAAAAATAACAAAGTAACAAAAGAAATATAAACAAAAAAGAAAGGTTTATGTATAATTGATATACAAATATACATCCAAACAAAGGAGTTTCCAACATATACCCACTTTGAAATTACCCACGGCACCACTGTTGCATGCTTGCCAGGCTTGTCAAAAAGCCCTGTTGATGAGTTTGGGCTCCCCTTTTATATGCCCAGACTCCTCCCCTAATGAGACGATACCATTAATGTGTAAGTAAGTATATTCCACCATAAGTACCACATATTCTTATAAATACACAGATAACAATAATATATGCAGCCATAATGCCATTCATAAACAAACATAACAATAAAAAATATACTGTACCTGACCAGCATGTATGTTTTCCAGGTATATTTACCCCTGGTAACCCAGAAGACAACATACATGGATTCAACGGCTTCCAGTTGCACTGCGCCGGCATTTTAATAATAAGGTAAATAATACGTATTTTTAAATGTATGCACAAATACAATTAATTTACAATGACAAGTGACACTGTACTGTCCCACTTCTGCTCTTCACATCTATGGACAGCGGCTATCTTAAGTAACACTTAAATCACGTCCTCACACCTTTATGTTAAGTGTGGCTTTGGGAAATGGATATCAAATATAATGAATGTTTGTTAAATCGCTTGTAGCGCCAAGATAGATCGTTATGGGAAAATGGGACCTTGTTCATTAGAATAGGACGTCCACATACTTGTGGCTATGTAGTGTATTTTTCATAAAGTAGTCCACGATAACTTCCAATACTTCTTCACCCATTAAAAAAAAAAACAATTATTGCTGAGCTGTGACAGCACCATTGGCCTCCAATTCCAGACAAAGATTTGATGGATTTGTCTAAACTGACCAAGGCCTATTTGTTAGCATGATGGTCTAGGAACTGCAAGGTGCATTTCATAGGATGATGGGTGGGGGCAGAAGAAAAAAAGTGAGCAAAAAAGAATGAGAGGATGTAAAATAGAGAAAAAGCCAGGCGTCTCTGCATGATTGGCGGTGGAGAGGAAAGTGACGAGCACCTCACCAAGGTCAAGTCCAAGGAGAGCACAGCCAATTACTATGCAGATCAGAGCTGGATGTGGTTTAGGGGGATTGCTCAGATGCAATCATATTAGCTGGCCAGAAAGGAAGCGGCTGGCTGACCTCAATCACAGGAGCCTGGAGAAGGAAGGAGAGGTACAACATTCTCCCTGCCTAAACCACCTCTTCCTCATCTTCACAATAACATGATTAACAAACCAAACATGTCAGTAAGTCTGTGTGCAAGGGAATTAGAGTAAGATGCGCATCTTGTTGGTTGGTCATGCTGTTCTGAACAGATGTAATAGTGCGTGTTTAAACCTGGCCAGATTGGAGCATATCTCTTCTCTGATTATTAAATGTGTTAAGGCTTGTATGCAGAGTCCAAAATAAACTTTTTCTCATACCTAAGACTGAAAACTGTCTGAATGAACGAATTACTGATGTCAAGCATCTTTTCTATTCTTGCGATAGTAGTGAATAATGCCTGTAACCAGTAACCATAGTGACATATTCCTGTTAACGTACCAAAAATCATTAGTTAACATGATACAAAAATTAGCTAATTAAAAAAAACATAACGAAAACCATGTTTAAATGACATTTAAAACCATCTGGTTATTCTCTGCTTTTGATGTCAAAACATAAACAGGCATGTTCTCAAAAATTGCACACATTGGATAAGCCAGCAAGAACGCAGATCCAAGAGTTTACAAGCAACACAGAATCAAGATAATGGGCATAAATCTACAAGTCATTACTATTTTGTGCTTAAACTGTTTATGACCTTATAAAGGAAAACTGTTTGAGGTATTTATATGACCTTATATCTTGTCAGCTTATTCTAATATTGGTTATTTTGATATATAGTTACCATTTATATACTATTGTATTTACATTGTGCTTCAAGGAAATTTAGGGTGCTTTCACACTAGCTCTTCTGGTGTGCACCTGAGTTCGAATGACATCACAGTTCGGTTCGTTTGGGTGGTGTGAATGCTGTTTTCCGGACTTGGGAACGCACCTGCAAACCACACCAAGTTTGCTTGAAAAGGTGGTCTGGGGTATGGTTCATGTGAGCTCCAGTGCAGTTTGCTGCTAATATGAACACAATTGTACTAAATCACAAAAGTTAACCGCTATTGATGACATATAAGTCACATCTTTGCAGGCTCCTGATCGCAGTTATTATGGTTTAATGAATTTCTCATACCAGCTTGTGTCCAAATAAATCATCTTCACAGAGTAGTTCACATTCTTCACATCTCTTGCAATGCATTCGCAGGCTCGTGGCAGACAAACGCTAATATTCTTCACATCATTGCACATTCAATACTTCCGTGGCAGACAAACATAATTATCGTTTTGTGCATTTAAAGTTTTGGTGGTAAATCCAAAGAGATTAATACTTTAATAACACACCGAAGCTGAGGTCTCCTTGAGTTGTTGCCTAGTGACAGTGGTAAACAGCTGCCACTTGTACTCACGTTGATGATGTAATAGGAACGTGGTTCAGACCCAAAAGGTGATGTGAACAGAGACCAGCAGAGAGAGGGAGATGGGGGAGGAGACAAACCAAATGTGAAAGCACCCTAGAAGAATACCATGGTACTTCACTAGGCCTGTATGAATACCATTTTCATATACCATTGTATGGTGCTCCTACTGTTGGTACTATAATAATACATGTGCAAAATACTTGGTAATGCCATTGTACTTTTTTATGTGTTTCCAGGTTACTAAGTGTTTTGATACGTTTTTGGTTGCACATGTGTTCAACTTAATACAGACTTTCTTCATCACTTGCAAACAATATGACACATTTGCAGGATTGGTTTCCATTGATTGTAGATAAATATCCACTGCAACCAGCATCATCTTTGTTTTCAGTGTTGTAAAGTATTCCTTGAGTGTGTAAACTGCTCCAAATGATTTAGCAGCACATGTGAGCTTTCGGATTCATTCAGATTAAATCGTGAACTGATTCAGACGGCTTTGAAATCATATATGACCAATTAATTGTGAATGACATCTTTCGATCTGATTCAAAACTGGCGACATGATGTAGCTACAACCTCTACCTAATCAATAAAGTAGATTCACTACTGAAAACCTAACTGATTTAAAAACAAGCAAAGCTACCTTCTCGCTACTAAGAAATGTAGTTAAGCTATAAGCTTCGCTATTTGTAACTGCCCATCACTGGTAAACATGCTCAGTGACTAAAGAAAACATCAAAGATGGCAACTTCCAAAACACTGAAAAGTCTTATCCCACTTTTATTTAATAAACCAGTCTGACGAGGGGGCCTGGGTAGCTTTGCAAGTAAAGACGCTGACTACCACATATAGAGTCGCAAGTTTGAATCCAGGGAGTGCTGAGTGACTCCAGTCAGGCTTCCTAAGCAACCAACTGGCCCGGTTGCTATGGCAGGTAGAGTCATGTTGGGTTACCCTCCTCGTGGTCGCTACAACGTGGTTCTCGCTTTTGGTGGGGCGTGTGGTGAGATGTGTGTGGATGCCGTGGAGAATAGTGTGAGCCTCCACACACGCTAGGTCTCTGCAGTAACATGCTCACCAAGCCACGTGATAACATGCAGGGACTGACTGTCTCAGACATGGAGGCAAATGAGATATGCCACCACGAGGCCTTAGAGCGCATTGGGAATTGGGCATGCCAAATTGGGGAGAAAAGGGGAGAAAATCCCCCAAAATAAATAAATAAATAAATAAAAATAAACCAGTCTGACAGCAGTTTTGATTGCTTTTTATTTTTAACTTAGTTTTGGGTTGTGTTTAGACCACAAACTGGTGGGAGCAGCTGCAGTCGAATGACAGGAACTGAATCTAAAACATTTGAATGACACAGCCATTATATCCATCTTTGCGAGTTACTGAAACATCACACGAAAAAAATGCTACACGGAGTACAGTCACACTGCATGTTGTGTCACACAAATAGTTGTCCATTACAGAGGTTTCATTTACATGGCACAGGTTAACCAAACTCCCTCTCAAAATTCAGTTGCGAGTCCTCAGAATTACACATCCCTTTGGTTATAGAATACAGCTGCCATTATCGTTTACAGTGGCAAGAAAAAGGATGTGAACCCTTTGGAATTAGCTGGTTCCCTTTCAAGGAAACATCAATATTGCAGAGTTACATGGTCTGAAGTCTGTATACAATCATGGTAATTAATTGGCTGATGGCGCTTGATGGCTCCATAGGTAGCTGTGTCATGGGACACATAGAGGCGTCTGCTTTGGTGCCATTTTGCCCGATTGTGCTTCATCAAGGCTCTGTCAAAATATGTTAAAAAGCTGTGAGCGTCTTTTTAAAATTGCGTAGAGCCACCCGCAGGAATCAGACATAAACCTTCTCACGGCCCGCCACCAAGAACCAGAGGAAGGCTTCTAAGCGCCCCTGAGATGGGCGACCCAGGGACGTGGAGACCCGCTACAGACTTGGAGCTGGTAAGAAGACCACTCCATCCCCCGGTGGAGGGCCAGGAGGAGAATCTTTTGTTCCATTTTCATCTAATTTTGCCACATGCCCGAGGGGCTGTGGTACCCACATCTGGTTTCCTCACTCCCTGGGTCACACACCCGGAGTTTAAGGCCGTCGTTGTCACGATCGCCGTACACCGCGCATTTACAGCAGGCACGGTGCTGCTGAGGTGGCCACCCCCGCCCCTGCGTGCCCATCTGTGGCACAAACACACCCGCGCCCGGGCGGTTGTGATGGATTACGAGGACAGTTCCCATCCTCTCCCATCGCTGACCGGTCCTATGGTGGCTACCCAGAGCCAGGTAAGTGCTTTGATGTTTCCCAACTCAGCACAGCACCTCAACGTGGAGCCTCTGGCTTTGCCCTGCTGCGAGGCCCCATCCGCCGGTACATTTGACGTGAAAGTCCCCTTGCCCGGGGCTTGGAGTTGTGGCTTTTGCTCCCCTACCCGTCGTGATGGCTGACCAGGACCGTCCGACTCGTCTATTCAATTCAGTTTGCCAGGTGTCTGCCAGGGTTCAGCGGCGTCAGTTTAACCTCAGTGAAGGTTGAGAATGCCGCTGCCCTGCATGCGGA
Organism: Xyrauchen texanus; assembly: GCF_025860055.1. Lineage (NCBI taxonomy): Eukaryota > Metazoa > Chordata > Actinopteri > Cypriniformes > Catostomidae > Xyrauchen > Xyrauchen texanus. The sequence goes on from NC_068305.1 coordinate 6,703,934, forward strand.
GATTGTGACTCTTCTGCGGGTTCTACAGCCCCCACTTCATCATACCCAGGATGCCATGGGTGTGCTGCGGCCAATCTTGGACCTACAAGTTCTGAACCAGGCCTCCCATTCAAGATGCAGATGCGGAAAGGCATTTTAGCGAGTGTCCGGCACTCAGGTGGTGAACCTGAAGAGCTGCCCCAGGAGGAGGCAGACCCAGCCTTGTCGTTGTTGTGTCTGGTGCGTGCTTTACGCATTTATTTGGATTGCATGCAGAGCTTTAGCTGCTCTGAGCAGGTCTTTGTCTGCTTTGGAGGACAACGGAAAGGGAGTGCTGTCTCCAAACAGAGGATCGCCCACTGTGTCATTGATGCTATCACTTTCCTCTTTCCCCTCCTGAAGGGGGAGATGGGCGCTTTTTATCCCCCAGCCATGTTCACAAGGTTGTGGACCCTGGGTGTCCTTCCTCCTTAGCCCTGTGACATGCTAGTTCATGGAGAAACTTGATGCTGGCCCAGTACATTTACAATTAGGCCCTGCACTGGGGTAGGTGCTCCACATTTGCTAGTTGCCTGTTTGTAACCCTGTGTGATGTACAGTGTCTTCAGACGTTTCTACATTGGTAAACCCTCATCCTCCTTGGTTCCCCTCTGCCACCGGTCTCCGTGTTTGTAGAGCTCCTACCTCTGGGTAGGACCTACCATGGGGATTTCTCCACATGCGACACTGCTGACAAGACTCGGTAAGACCATGTGACTTATTTCCACACAATTGCCTCCCCTTCGGGCAGGCTGTGGTCTCCGCAGTGTCTTCCCCTTGGGAATGAACCCCCCCCGATGCGGACACTTATGGCCCTGTCCCCATTTTTTGTAGTCAACTTGTCCCCGAGGTGCGGGGGACCGTGCAATGCTCGTAGGCACATTGGGGGAGGTTACATGACGGCTACGAGGCTTGCCATCTTGCACCGCCAGTCCATGTAACACAGTTCATCTAGTTGTGGCGTTTCTTATAGGGACTACTAGTGTCACTACATTGACACAACGTCAAGTGAGTGACAGATAGGGAATGTCCTGGTTACATTCGAAACCTCTTGATATAGCAAACAAGATGTTGTGTCCCTCCTGCCACATCACTGAACTACCCGATGAAATGGCCAGGACCCTGTCTCGTCTCCTCAGCACAAAATCTGAATGAGTGGTTGCGAGCCAGCTCCTTATACACGTATATCCAGGGGAGTGTCATGCAAATTCAACTCGCCAATTCCCACTGGCCTTTTCTCAAAGGTCAGATGCTATTGGGGCTCCCAAGGGTGACCCCTAGTGTCACTACATCAAAACAACATTTAGTTCCCTCCATCATGGAATGGAGGTTAAGAAAGTAAACAGATGTTTTCTCTCTCGCCCCCAACACCACTGGGCATCGATGCGCTGGAGCATCAGTGGCCGACTGTGCTTCTTTACGCGTTTCTACCGATCAATCTGTTGCACTCGGTTCTGCAGAGGGTTCGGGAGGATCGTGTTTAGCTTCTGTTAGCGGTGCTATATTGGTCATCTCAAGTATGGTTTTCGACTCTGGTCTCTCTCCTGGAGAGAATGCCTTGGGGGATTCCAGTCAGAATGGACATGTTGTCTCAGGAATGGGGCAGCATTTGGCACACTCAGCCTGAGTTATGGAAATTGTGGGTTTGGCCCATCAGCGGGGCCCCCATTTGAATGATGGTTTATCCTCCATGGTGGTTGATACCATCTTAAATGATAAAGCTCCATCAACAAGAAGGTTATATACATGTAAACAGCATATTTTTGGCTCTTGGTGTGCAGCGTGGAGTGAGGATCCAGTCCACTGCGCAGTTGGCTCAGTGCTGGATTTTTTGGTGTTTTGCTGGAGTGTTTTGGGGCCAGGTTTACCCCAGCAAAGCTTAAAGTGTACTGTGCCACTATAGTAGCTGAACATGTATTGGTGAATGGAGTTTCTGTTGGAAGACTTTCTCTTGTCTCTAGTTGTATGCACTGAGCATGCAGGCTTAGAACTTTTCATCCCATCTGTGTCCCTTTATGGGATATATCTGTGGTGTTAGAGTCATTCTTGGTTGCTCCGTTTGAGCCTTTAACATCAGTATCTGAAAAATGTTTGAAAACGGCCCTGTTATTAGCACTGGTATCGTTTAAGAGGGTTGGTGATTTGCATGCCCTGTCAAGCAATCCTTTGTGTATGGAATCCTTTGTCTAAGGCCATTCTGAGACCTAATTTGGGCTATAAAGTCATCTCTAAGTTTTTCACCCACAGATTGTTCATTTGCAGTCCTTTTCTCCTACGAATGTTTGAGTAGGAAGAACATAAAAGGCTGCATATGTTATGCTCAGAGCTGGCTCTGCAGGTATATGCTGACCATACTAGCCAATAGCATAAGTCAGAGCAGTTGTTTGTGTTCTTTGGTGGCCACAAAAAGGGTGTTTTAGTGTCCAAGCAGAGACTGTCTCACTGGATTGTGGAACCAATCTTGTGTGCTTACGAGGCACATGGTTTGCCTTTGCCTCTGGGTATTTGAGCCCATTCTACAAGGAGCATGGCATCCTCACGGGCATTGGCTAGTAGTGCATCCTTGGAAGACATTTGTATGGTGGTAAGATGATCCTCTCTGCAAACTTTTGTTAAATTTTATAATTTGGACAAGAGTTTGTCTGCTGGTCAATCTTCCTTTGCAGCAATAACCTCATTAGCATTTCCGGTAGATGTGGATTAGACCTGCACAAAATCTTTGGACAGCAATACATTTTGGACCATTCTTTCTTACAGAACTGTTTCAGCTCAGCCATACTCTTAGGGTGTCTGGTGTGAACGGCTCTGTTGAGGTCATTCCACAGCGTCTCTCTTAAGTTAATGTCTGGGCTCTGACTGGGCCACTCCAAAAGGTGGATTTTCCTTAATTTGAAGCCATTCTGTGGTGATTTTACTTTGATGTTTAGGGTCATTGTCCTGCTGCATGACCTGGGTTCACATACTTTTAACTATACTGTGAATATTTGAATGATGTGTTCAATATGTACAAGAAAAATTCAATAATTTGTGTACTGTCAGTTAAAACAGATTGTGTTTGTTCATTATTGTAATGTAGATGAATATCAAACCATATTTTAAGACAAATTTATGCATAAATATAGGTAATTCCAAAGGGTTGAGTTTCCGAGTTGGAAAACTTAGTTTGCCATAAACTTGGAATATTGCAAAGGAGAGTATGGTTTCTGTAGAGAATGATCTTATTCAGTCATTCTGTAACAAATGGTTGTATTCATTTTACTACTGTAAATGCAGCTACCTTGCTAGCACTTGCCTTTGTAACAGTTCATCCTGACACTCCCAGCACTTTCACTCCACGCTCCCTCTCTCCAGAGTACTAATCACCCGCACCTGAAACCTGTTCCCTCATCAATCTGCCTCACAACATATAAGCTCCACTCTCCGTTCACTCTTTGTCTGATCTCACACGTGAACATAGACTCACTTACCTGCTCCTTCTCCAAGACGTTTCCTGGCTTTCATCTAACGCTCCTCGCTCCTTCGTTCCAGCAACGTTCTACGAGATTCTCCTCTCTAACGCTTCGGCGTGTTCTAAGCTCCTTACTCCAGTGCTCCAGCAACACGTTCCCAAGATCGCCTGTCCGAGCTCCGAGCTCCTTCATCCCAGCTACTTACTACGAAGTTCTCCTCTCCAACACTCAGGTGTGTCCAAACTCCTCACTTCATCGCCCCTTCATCATACTCCCTTCATCTCCACTCCATTGCACTGCAGTGTGCACTCAGTTTCTCCAACTCCCCTTTTCCCTTCAATAAACTATACCTCCGGGTTCAACACTACCTTCGAATCTGTGGTTCTGTAACAGAAGATCAGACCTCCAACATCATGAATCCGGCAGGACCCGATCCCATTCAAGCCCTCATGGATGCTCTTCGGCAAGTGCTGACTCGCGGCTTGGATCCCACCGCTCCTCCATTATCCACCAGCACTTCCGCTATTTCTTCTCCTAGTCTTTCCTCGACACCCGTCGCCAATCCAGCGCCCTACTCAGGAGTGGCGGAGTACTGCAGTGGCTTTCTGACCCAGTGCTCGTTAACGATAGAGATGCAACCACATCGTTTCTCCACCGAGCGCTCTAAGGTTGCATTCATCATCTCTCTTCTAACAGGACAAGCATTACAATGGGCTCAACCTCTCTGGGACTCCAATAGCCCTGTAACCCAATCCTTTGACAGCTTCACCCAACACTTCCGGGAAGTTTTTAGTTTCCCTGCAGGGGATACTTCGCAAGGCGAACAACTGTATAATCTCCGCCAGGGAAGGAGTTCCATCAACGGTTACGCCCTGAAATTTCACACACTCGCAGCCTCCAGCGGATGGAATGAGTCGTCACACCTCACCGTTTACCGCTTGGGATTGGAACCGCGGCTATGACTACATCTCTCCTCATTTGATGATGCTATGAGTCTAGAGCGCTTCATACTACTTTCTATCCAGGTGGCTAATCGTATGAGGTCTTGTCTTGCTGTAGCCCAACCACCCTCTAACTATTCACATGAACCTGAAGGTGACAACATGCAGCTGGACTCCTACCGCCTGTCCCCTGCTGAGCGCCAACGCCGGTTGACCAGAAGTTATGCCTGTACTGTGGAAAGGAGGGACACGTAATCTCTTCGTCTCCCATTCGGCCACCTCGCCCTTTGGTGAGTTATTTACACTCTCTAAGAATCTGCTCCTCCCCACTCTTAACTAAGGTCTCACTTACTGCCTCTGATTCCTCTCTCTGAGTACCAGCACTCCTCGACTCTGGGTCAGCCGGCAACTTCATCCCTGACACGCTCTGCAAACATCTCCTTCTCCAGAAACACACCTGTGAACCCTGTCTCCAGATGCAAACCATAACTGGCAAACCTTTGGGCAGGGGGCATATCCGTTACTGGGTCGGCCCCATCAAGCTTCAAATAGGATGGCTGCACTTGGAGGATATCACCCTACTGGTACTCGATAACTCCACTACTGACATAATCCTAGGCTGCCCCTGGCTCGTCCAACATTCTCCTGTCATCTGCTGGTCGTCTGGTGAAGTTCTGAAGTGGGGAACCAAATGCTTCTCCACCTGTTTTCCCAACGTACCTGCTCCAAACCTCCCTACTACTTCCAGGGAATCTATTGTCCATTTAAACACCACTACCATCGAAAGCCCGACCAGCTCACAGTCCAGTGAGTTCCCCTCCTGCTACTCCCACTTTCAGGACGTTTTCTGTCCCCTTCAGGCATCACAGCTACCACCTCACCGACCCTGGGACTGCTCTATCGACCTCCTGCCGGGCAAACCTGTACCCAGAGGTAAGATCTACCCTCTCTCCATTCCAGAACAGACCGCCATGGAGGAGTACATCACGGAGGCTCTCTCCCAGGGATACATTCGCGAATCCACCTCTCCAGCTGCCTCTAGCTTCTTCTTTGTGGCCAAAAAGGACGGAGGTCTCCGCCCCTGTATTGTTTATCGCGCCCTCAACAAGATAGCTGTGAAGTTCCGGTACCCTCTTCCCCTAGTTCCTGCTGCCCTGGAGTTGTTGAGAGGAGCGGCAATCTTTACCAAGCTTGACCTACGCAGCACCTATAATCTTATTCGCATTTGGAAGGGAGACGAATGGAAGACTGCATTCGTTACCCCAACTGGCCATTATGAATACCGAGTGATGCCGTATGGTCTGGTCAATGCCCCATCTGTGTTCCAGGGTTTCATGAATGAGGTTTTTCGGGAGTACCTCAATCAGTTCGTCATCGTTTACATCGACGATATTCTTATCTACTCCACTAATGAAACGGACCATCGCCAGCATGTCGAGATAGTCCTTAAGAAGCTAGGGGACCACCGTCTATACCTCAAGGCCGAAAAGTGTTCCTTTCATCTGCGCACTCTTCAGTTCCTTGGATACAACCTTAGTCCTGAAGGCATCCAGATGGATGAGGGTAAGGTAGAGGCTGTGCGAACCTGGCTCACTCCTACGACCATTAAGGAGCTCCAACGCTTTCTGGGTTTCTCCAATTTCTACCGCCATTTCATTGAGGACTTCAGCTCCCTCTCTGCTCCTTTGACTTCACTCCTGAAATCCAAGCCTAAGTCCCTAGCCTGGTCCCCCTCGGCCTCCTTGGCCTTCCAACGACTCAAGACGGCCTTTACCACGGCTCCCCTTCTCTTCCATCTGGACCCTAACAAGCCCTTCCTTGTAGAAGTAGACGCCTCCACCACTGGCGTGGGAGCTGTCCTCTCCCAACAACAAGGGAAACCATCCAGACTTCACCCTTGTGCCTACTTCTCCAAGAAACTCAACTCTGCTGAGCTCAACTACGACATTGGTAACAGGGAGCTTCTGGCAATCAAATTAGCCTTAGAGGAATAGCAGCATTGGCTTGAAGGAGCTAAACACCCTTTTCTTGTGCTAACTGACCATAAGAACCTGGAATACCTCCTTGAGGCTCGCCGCCTGAACCCTCGACAAGCACGATGGGCCCTTTTCTTCTCCTGGTTCAACTTCTCTATCACCTACCGCCCAGGTCACAAGAATGTCAAGGCAGACGCACTGTCTCGTCTCTATGCTCCAGAGGAGATCCAGGAAGTCCCAGATACCATTCTTTCTCCCAACATGGTGGTTAGTCCCATTCAATGGTCCTTGGACGAGGACATCGCCGAAGCAACCGTCACCGAGCCAGCTCCTCCTAACTGTCCTGCAGACAAGACCTACATCCCCTCTTCCCTACGTATAATCCTCATCGATTCCCTTCACTCCTCCTTGGGCACTGGTCATCCTGGGAGTAACAGAACTCTCGCTCTTCTCCAGGACAAATTCTGGTGGCCCCGTATGGAACTTGATGTTCGAAGGTTTCTCCAAGGATGTGTAGAATGTGCCATCTCCCGAACCCAGCGCCGACTTCCTGCAGGCAAACTCCTCCCTCTACCTGTTCCTCGTCGTCCCTGGTCACATCTAGGAGTAGATTTCATCACTGATCTACCCTCTTCCGAAGGTTATACTTGCGTCCTGGTCGCAGTGGACCGTTTCTCAAAGGCCTGCAAACTACTTCCCCTCAAGGGACTCCCCACAGCCCTAGAAACTGCTGAGGCCCTTTTCAATCAGGTGTTCCGCAACTACGGAGTCCCCGAAGACATAGTCTCAGATCGCGGACCTCAGTTTATCTCCCGAGTCTGGAAGGCCTTCTTTTCTCTCCTGGGGGTGACCATCAGTCTCACTTCAGGTTACCATCCTCAGAGCAATGGGCAGACTGAAAGGAAGATACAGGAGATCGGGCACTTCCTCAGGACCTTCTGTCATCACCGACAAAATCGCTGGAGTCGTTTTCTTCCCTGGGCTGAGTATGCCCAGAACTCCCTACGACAATCCTCCACCAAGCTCACCCCTTTCCAATGTGTGTTGGGCTACCAACCTCCCTTATTCCCATGGTCCGGGGATCCCTCGGAGCTGCCAGCCGTCGATCACTGGTTCCGAGAGAGTGAGAGAGTCTGGAACTTGGCTCACCACCACCTGCAACGAGCAGTACACCGTCAGAAGAGTTCTGCTGACACCCGCAAAAGGGCAAAAGGTTTGGCTATCCACAAGAGACATCAGGTTACGCCTCCCTTGCAAAAAGCTAAGTCCCCGTTTCATTGGCCCCTTCACAATCTCCAAACAGATTAACCCTGTCACCTTCCAACTCCAATTTCCACCAGAATTCCGTATACACCTTACCTTTCATGTCTCTCTGCTAAAGCCTCACCACCCGATCCTCTCTCTTCGCTCCACGGAACAGGACCCTACGGATGCTCCTCCCCAACCATTACTCCTAGAGGACGGTCCGGCTTATGCAGTCCGAGACATCCTGGACTCCCGGCGCCGTTGAGGTCGCTTAGAATACCTCATTGACTGGGAAGGATATGGGCCAGAGGAGAGATCTTGGGTCCTCGTGATGACATCTTGGATCCCACCCTCCTCTCTCTCCTCTCTCACTTCTACGATGCCCACCCAGATCGGCCTGCTCCTCGTGGTCGTGGGCGCCCTAGACGCAGGCCTGCACGCCCCCCGGGAGCAGCCCCTGGAGGGGGGGTAATGTAACAGTTCATCCTGACACTCCCAGCACTTTCACTCCACGTTCCCTCTCTCCAGAGTACTAATCACCCGCACCTGAAACCTGTTCCCTCATCAATCTGCCTCACAACATATAAGCTCCACTCTCCGTTCACTCTTTGTCTGATCTCACACGTGAACATAGACTCACTTACCTGCTCCTTCTCCAAGACGTTTCCTGGCTTTCATCTAACGCTCCTCGCTCCTTCGTTCCAGCAACGTTCTACGAGATTCTCCTCTCTAACGCTTCGGCGTGTTCTAAGCTCCTTACTCCAGTGCTCTAGCAACACGTTCCCGAGATCGCCTTTCTGAGCTCCGAGCTCCTTCATCCCAGCTACTTACTACGAAGTTCTCCTCTCCAACACTCAGGTGTGTCCAAACTCCTCACTTCATCGCCCCTTCATCATACTCCCTTCATCTCCACTCCATTGCACTGCAGTGTGCACTCAGTTTCTCCAACTCCCCTTTTCCCTTCAATAAACTATACCTCCGGGTTCAACACTATCTTCGAGTCTGTGGTTCTGTAACAGCCTTTCAGTTGTATACATTTTCACATATCAGTAACTATTTGATGCATATTGTACATTTTTACAAAAAGAAAGTAGCATTTATTTGACTAAAATCTAACTAAAGTCAAAAACTCAAATTTGTGACAACAGAGAAGCATTTAGGCAATACAAAAAGTGTCTTTAGAAGTAAAAATAGCCTATTGTTTTTTATAAATGAAGTTACTGTTTATAAACAACACTTGGCTCTGGCATTTTCAGGTTCTTTTGGCACAGAAGAATAGAATTGCCGCTTCTCTCAAAAAAACTTTGTGAGGTTGAAACAATGTGGTTATGAACTTACCACTATGTAAGATCTAACTATTGGACAAATGGGACCCTGTCTCCACCCTCGTAGTGCAAAAACATCATGGTGGTACATCAAGCATGAATTGCTGCGATGGTAGGAACATTCTTTATTACAAAATGTACATACAGGTCGGGGGCATGATTAATTGTGTTCAAGTTTTTAATTAATAAATGCATTAAATTGACAGCCCTACTAAAATTACATTATCATTAACAAAGTGGACTTTAAAAGTTCCCCCAGGAAACAATGAAAAATGTTTCCTATTCTCTCTTACAACAAAGCACTTCAACGTGATGTTCTCATATGTACGACTTCCGAAGTGGGAAGTAGGATAATTCCGATAGAATTTGAAGGTAGCATTAATTTTTGAACTGCTCTATATCACCTGGTTTTAGGGCTTCTTTGATAAATAATGAGGCCTGATTTGATAATGGTGGCTGAGAGAGAAGAGCAGAAGAAAGAAAAATAAAGAGGCACAGAGTCCTGGTGTCCCATAATGGAATCTGCATGGCATGCATACATAAATCAGAGAACATTTTCACATGCATAATATTTCTTCATCCATTGTCTTTGCTGGAAATGAGATCAGGTTTGAGGGGTGGGGGTGCTGAAGAGAGATGGAATTTTTCTTTTTGTTTAACTCTCTTTTTCTCTTGCTCTTCAAGAATGACTGTCTTTAATGCTTCTAATCTCTTGTGCTGACAGCATAGCAGTGCTGAGATGCTGCAATGGGAGGTGTCGAGGTGCCTGGCAGACAGCTGCTCTCTCTCTCCCCCCCCCCCCACACATGTGTGAGTGTGTGTGTATTTGAGAGAAAGTAAGGCAGCAGATAGAGAGAGTTTGCACATTTCAAGCATGTCGTTGGGACTTTTGGGAGATTTAAGGAAGACAGGTTTTCTCTCTCTCTCTCTGTCCCTTCCTCACTCACTCTCTTTCTCTCTCGCTCTCCCCTCTGGTGCTTTGTTATGCTAATGTTGAGGGATGTAACGGATTCATAGTGATTTTTCATCTGGCGAGTGACGAGAGATAAAAAGGAAGTGATGAGGTGTTTTGATTGTCCTCAGTGTTTGGCTCTCGCTCACTAACAAGCCGCAACATTGTACAGATGCCATTTTCAAACACCCTCCATTTGCATCTCCAAGGCTGCACTCTATCGCAACCCCTCTAAAAGTTTATGCCCCCTCATTAGACGAAGCGCACGTATAAGATTAAAAATGCGGGACACTTTTATTTCCAGTGAGCCCTCTCTTCTGTGCATAGTAAAAGCAGATGTTATCATGCGGCTGATGCTATATTTATGCCATTGCTCCTCACTGCCGTGGGCGTGCAAGGCAACGGGGGTTTGAAAATGAGCTGCCGTATCAGTGCAAGGTAACCGTTTCTTAATCACATTTGCATTTTTATTTTGAGAGATTCTTCAAATGGTTGTGTTATTGAGGATTTATGGCAAGGCTCTTCGCTTGATATTCCATCAACTTCACTCATAAAGGAGCCACTCCATAATTCAGCTCAAGATGAATCTGCCCACCCCAGCTGAATAATTAAGTAGTAGATTTTGATGCAGAAACTTCAGATAAATCATTTGTTTATGAGTACCGAAACCTTGAGGGCACTGAAGCTACAGTTTAATAGCAGATCCCTCACAATATCCATGTGGAGTAGACTTTAGTCCTTTGGTTATCACAATCATCTCATATCGATAAAACCATCACATGGCTAATTGCTGCATTTCATGTTCTTTCTTTGCTATGTCACAATATAAACAATGGAATAAATTGTCATATCAGAATTATGTTCATTGTTTTGCATTATTTCCAATGCATCACAGAAAACTTCACCCATTTTAAGTTGGATTACGCAGCCACAATTAGGGACAGAAGTTTAGCCATGAATATGTGACAGATAAATCTTAGTGTTTGCACAGTTAAACATCCAAACAACTGAAACCCAGTCATCTGAGATCTGATACCTTTCAGCGCACACTGGCGATCTCATCAACAACACCACCACTTAACAAGTTAAATTGTTTTAGCCAAGGATGATTGGTTAACTTGCCAATTGGTTAATGGTTCGAATGCCCCCCATTCATCCGATGTTCATCACATCAAATCTTCAGTGTGAAAAATAATAACATTTTGCCTCTTATTTGAGAGGGTGCCAGATATTCCTCTCTCTCAGTTTCTGCTAGGTTGCTCACCATTGCCTCTTTGATGCTCGGTTGAACTGTCCTTACACAAAATATCGTAAAACCGTTTGTAGGAGCCAATGGATCTTAAATAAAGGTCTCAATCACTCCCAACCTCTGGATCCACAAGTACTTTCTCTAAAATTCAAATAAAAGAAAAAAATGATGGATTAAGCTAGTTTTTTACAGAGATTTTTTATATATATTTAAATTAACTTTAGACTGACCTTTTGTTTAAGTTGCTTTCTGTCGCTGGTTATTAGTTCAATAGGCCTGAAGGTTTGCATTTGGTTTTTTTAGGTGTATGAAGAATTTCTTCACAATTTACTTTTTACAACAATGGAAATGTAATCATGTTTTGTTTACTCTGACTCGATTTCATTTCATTTTCTCCAAAAATGTGATTCAAGGTTTTGAATAAACTTCAGGGCCTTTGGCTCTGCATACTTTTTTGCAGTCTTGTTTGTGTTTACCAAGATATAATTGGGAACCTTCTGTCACCTTGTTATTCATTAAAGATAAAAGGTGCACTCAGATTTTTTTCTTCCTTAAAAAGTGTTACACCTAAAGAAATTTGACAAATCAAACGTAGTCAGTTCAGGCAGGTCACGTGAGTCATGATGCTCAGCTGATCATGACGTCTACCAATACAATTCAGGCGCTTATCAGAGCGGTCCTATTAAGTTCTCCAATAATTAATTCCTTAGCTTCCTTTCCATTGCATGGATGCAAGCAACATTTAACACCCTCCTCTATCCCCAGGTTCACTTCTCATATGGTAGCTTTGCTTTTTAGTTGTTCTCTGTATCTGTCTTGTGTTCTGTGCTCTAAGACCACAATTGTTTGCCAGTTTTGAATTTATATCTTTAATGTGTTATTGCACCTTGTTTTTGATTTATCAACTTCATATTATGAAGTTCTTTAAGTGTCCATTTAATGGATTATGCAATGAAGTATTGTATCACGTTGCACTGTCAGAAAGTTAAAGAAATGGAGCAACATTGTAATAATTCTGCTGGATCTGTTCTGTTACCCCTGGGGGGTTTTATTCACTGCACTCCGTGCTCTGTCCATGAATGGTTGCATGGAAGGGTGGAGAGTTTGCCTAAAACTAAAGTCATAGATTTAGGTAGGGCTGATAGGGACATGTCTCTACCAACTTTCAGAAAATCGAAAATGTCCCAACCAAAATTTGGGCAATTTGAACACATATAAAATACTTTAACTTTATAATATGTTATTATTATAATTTAAATGAATATTTAAAATTCTCATTACTCATGTGTAAATTATTCTGTATTTTACACAGGACTTTAAAGCACAAGAAAAACAAATCAAATTCAAGTTTTATACTTAAAAACCATTCTATTGGTTTATAGACTAGATGGTAAACCTCATTCTGTGATAATTCTCATGCACGTTTGCAGCTAGCAAGACTCGGTAAAGATTAGAATTAGAGAATGAGCCAAAAAATGCTTCTTTTAATGGCTGTGGACGCTAAATGCGAGTTATCATTTAGCCATCACCTTGTTCTTATGCACAACATGGAGGTTTATAAACAAGGTTTGGGAGGAGCAAGGTCATTTAATCCGACCAATCACATCGCTAGAGTAAGCATATATAAACAGCCGCTTACCTCTACATGGCATAGAGTCTTTCGGCATCCCTCCACCTCTCCTTTCTCCTCCTATTCATGCTCAGGTCAAGCCTCAAGCCTCAAGCCTCGAGCCCTTTGCCTAGGGCAGCGAACCACAACGTTTACACTATCCTCTAAGCAGAATTACATTAACTTGCAAACTACTGAAATTCTGTAATAACAAACATGGAGAACATCATCCCAACATAACATGATATTTCCATTTGCTTTTACAGCTTCTTCTCAGTTCATCCTCTTGCATCTAGATAAAGTGATCTTCCCTTCAAACCTGTGTTATTAGCCAGCACATTTGCATCACAATGTGTCCAGACAGAAATAATGACTCTGTCAGCCAGTGCAAGGTTGACAATAAAACAGACAGATCCTGTTACCTCCTGTTTTCCAAGGGATCAAGACCAGCCATGTTGAACAAACAGATTTTGAGCAGAGATTCATAAGAGGTCATCGTGCCCTCAGATTTGAGATGAGTAAAACAAACCTATTAACAAAGTAATAGAGCAAGATTCTGGATTAATTACCAAGAGTACTGCATTGTGTGTATCGTACACTTCACAGCCTCTGCCCAGCTGATGTTAGATGTGGGACCAGCAAACTGATTGATGGATAGTTATTTGCATGTAACTAAACAATTAAGCCCATTAACCCCCACTTGAATTCTCATTCAAGAATGGTCTGTCTGTCTGTAAACTGTAAACATCCCCACTTTTATCTGGCATTAGTTGACAGCTGAATCTGTCTTACTCTGCACTTTTGAGAATAAAAATGTTTTTAAACGCAATCCTTTTTTGTGTGGATCTTTAAATGAGCCCTGATAATTTCTTTTACTTTCAATACCACAGTTTCTGTGCTTTGTTTTACAGCAATGGGAGTGTGTGTGGCAACAGCATTAGCCTTGACACTAGGTGAAATTAACAGTAATCACACTTGTAAAATTATTCACATCATATTCCCCACATTATAGATAAAAACTCAAAACACATGCTGCCTACTTCAGTGCCAATATGAATAGAAAACATAAGTGGTCTTAAATGTTTTTCTTCACTGCACAAAAAGAAATGACCTTCACTTCAGAGTGTCTCTGAAAGTACTGGGCCTCATCTGGGATTGAATATTGATGTTTAGGGGTGATGACTTGTCCCTGGGCAATGTGATGAGTAGGATATACACAAGCACACTGGACAGACATCTCTTAATGAGAATGGGCCCTCTCACACACCATATGTGGCATATAGGTCTTTAAAGTGCAAGCCAGGGGTCCCCTTACCCACCCCAAATTCATTTGAATATAGGATGCTGATTTATGACCTTATTTGGACTGTCTTCTGTATGCAAATGCCAGAGGCTTCTTTGGGTACATGCATAATGAGATTCTCAGGGTCATCCCTTAGGAGTGTCACCACTATAACACGGCAGTCTTCGGGGGTGGGGGTTGCAGGAGTGGCAGAGCAGGGGGAGGTGCCCATGATGCTGTACCCGCAAAGAGATGTCAGTGTCTGGCAGAGGCCTCTCTGTGCCTCTTTTTCGTCCCGCTCCACGTTCACTTATTAACGTCAGCCACGCAGTGGATAAGCTTTATTACGATCTGACGCTAATTATGGCTTTGGTCTGTGTGTGTGTTTAATAATTGCCTGTTCCAGGGGCATTCAACGGTAGTCTGTGCGGTACTGAAATTGATTTTTAAGACATTAACTGATTGCTGTGAGTACCCAGATCAGAGTGAATTTGAATAATTGTTATTCATGTCATCTTTATGAGGCTGTGACGGGAGAACACAGGAGAGAGTCTTTTTCACTTTTCATTTCTTGCATTATTTACATTTTTAAATCCAAAGCAGTGTTGTTTTGGCAGTATTATTTACTTCTTAATGCCAGTTCACAGTTCACACTAATATTTTTTTTTTTAACAATAATAAAAAAAATCTATTAACTGATCCATTCAAGGATCAGCTTTCCAACATATAAGCAAAAAGACACGATAACACTTTACAATAAGGTTCCATTTGTTAACATTAACAACAACATTATTTAACAAGAAGAAACAATGAACAATACTTTTACAGCATATATTAATCTTAGTTAATGGTAATTTTAACATGTTCTAATACATTTTTAAAATCTAAAGATGTATTTTTTAACATTCGTTAATTCACTATGAACTAATAATGAACAATTGCATTAAATGAATGTAGAACATTAGCTAAAATTAATAAATGCTGTAAAAATTATTGTTTGAGTGAAATCTAGGCACTGAAATCTACTTTATATGAGGAAGGGGACCACGTCCAAATGGTAATTTTTCTACATAGAATGTAACCCAACCCCCAAAGTGTAGCTATAAACTTCTTGAATTGTAATTTAATCTGACTGGATAGTTGTTTTTGTGTAACATGATCACACAGGAAATCAACATGTTGCTTCCGAATGTTCATGTACCCTGAAATCGACCCCATTCAGTCTAATTACTGACAATTACCATCCCCCATCAGACATTTTTGCATCAATTAAAATGCGTTTATCTTTCCTTCTCGCGCTACTGATACAACATTCTGTGATCAACCTCTGAGATATGGATTTTGATCTCATGGAAACCAGGAAGTAATCGTGTTTATGTAAAAAGTGATAAGCATAATTTGGAGGTTACGTTTTTATTTTAAATTAAAAACAAAATGTATCCACTGACGGTTAGGTTTAGGGTAGGGTTAGAGTTAATAAAACATGCATTCATGTTGCCTGTATTACATCATTTAAAACAAAAAATAGTCAATTTTGGTGTCGACATTTCACCCGCAAACTGAACTTCACACATGCCCATATGTTCAGCAGCACTTACAGATTTAGCTACAAGGGGCAGTGGTTTGGATTTCAGTAAACAGATCGATTTCAGCAGCAGAACTTTCGATCCAACAGTCACCAAATTAAGAGTGTGATCAGTCTGGCTTTTGCACTGTCACTGCCACTGCGTGTGTAACTTGCATCAAGCTAGACAGATGTATATTTTCAATCAAAATGGGAATAGCTGTCAATTGAATGTGTTAATTCAGTGCAATTAATTATAAAAAAAAAAAAAAGACAAAAGAAATGTGCAAAAACTATTTAATCAAGCACAATTAATAATTTCCCCGGACTGTAATTAGGAATATTCCTAGCATCTTAGCAATTCAAGTTTAAAGAAGCACATGTTTTCACCAAAAAAATATTTAAAGTTATTTTAATACAATTATTTAGATTATTAAATTTGTATTTATTTATTTATATATTGAATTATTATTTGGAGGTCTTTCTCAGCAAATATTTATACAGGATATGTGATTAAATGAATTAGATTATTTAATAAGCATATTATGTAATTAATTTGATTACAAATTTTAATCGATTGACCGCCCTAGTTCTCTCAAATACGTTGTTTCGTAAAAGCCTAATTTCAAAAGATTGTGTAGATCAGTAGGTAAGCAACACAACACAAGTGTGTTTTCGGTGAGAGTTCTGTGCAAAAAAAAAATAGGCAGAGCACCAGAATTGTACTGGCAGCTACACTTCTACTTCTCACGTACCGTGCTGTTGTTTACACGTAATACAGGGGCGATGTGAATTATGTGATCATATAATATTTGCTCCAAAATAAATATGCACTGCTTATGCACTCTATGAAACAGACCCTATGGAGAAAGAACTATTAGATGTTAGAATCCTCTCAAAATGAATATGTGATGCTTTCCAGATTAAATGCTCTTAAACAGATGTCTTGGAGATGTACATGTGCTGGGTTGTGTCTTTTGTTTTTGTGTTTCTACTGTATTTTATCCCCTCATTTCAAAAATTGTAATTATGACCCTCAGATATTAACATCAATAACACATATTCTGTATTCGGTAAGACAAGTAAATAATTACATTTTATTAAAATTAATTAAAATTTAGCATAACGATTCAACCCTATTATCAATTTCATTGTATCGGATTAATATATTTGTTTAAATGTATCTACTCCCCAAGGTTATTGTTATAAACATGAGCCTCTTCTGAAGGGTCAGGGAGGAAGTGTTGCTACAATTTACAGTGTTTAAGTTTAAGTTTTTGGTGTTACTCAGAGGACAGGATATAAGTTTAAATCTTTTGAATTAATAATTCTTAATGTGACACGATCAGACACACTGCAAAAAATGATTTTCTAGACAAGTATTTTTGTCTTGTTTTCCTGTCAAATTATCTAAACTTTCTTAAAACATGATTTATTTACTTGTCAAGCAAAATGGGATAAGATATTAAGTCTTGTTTTAAGATAAATCTGTCTAAATTTAGTGAACTTTAGACTCAAAACAAGAAAAATAAACCTGCCAATGGGGTAAGCAAAATAAACTTGTTTTCTCTTTAGATTTCTGTCATTTGGAGTTGATGTTGATACTATAAAAATTCTACCACAGAGTGATGACATCACAGATAATTACCTCGTCTCTTGTTTGATGCGATCAGCTAATGTAACTCAATCTACATCATGCTATCATCCAGGTAGAACTATTCTTTCGACCACTAATGATAGCTTCACTAACAATCTTCCAGAATTGTCTCACATACTCAGTAAGCCAAAAAGTGTACAAGAACTTGATATAATAACATATCTTTGATCAAAGATTAAAGATTAAATTAAAGATAAAAGCCCCACACCATTGTACAATGATCACACTCATGCTCTCAAGAGAGCAGCTCAGAAAATGGAGCACAAGAATACAAAATTAGAGGTATTTGGCAGTGCATGGAAGGATAGTGTCTGTAGCTACAGAATTAGCTTTTGTTTCTTTCATCACATTCTCAGTGGGTCAGAAGTTTACATATAATTTGTTATTATTTAGTAGCATTGCCTTTAAATGTTTTAACTTGGGTCAAATATTTTGGGTAGCCTTCCACAAGCTTCTCACAATAAGTTGCTGGAATTTTGGCCCATTTCTCCAGACAGAACTGGTGTAACTGAGTCAGGTTTGAAGGCCTCGTTGCTCACACATGCTTTTTCAGTTCTGCCCACAAATTTTCTATCGGATTGAGATCAGGGCTTTGTGATGGCCACTAAAAAACCTTGACTTTGTTGTCCTTAAGCCATTTTGCCACAACTTTGGAGGTGTGCTTGGAATCAGTGTCCATTTAGAAGACCCATTTGCAAAATTTTCCTTCCTTATGATGCCATCTATTTTGCATCTCCTGCAGCAAAGCACCCCCACAACATGATGCTGTCACCACCATGCTTAATGGTTGGGATGGTGTTCTAAGTCTAGCAAGCATACCCTTTTTCCTCCCAACATAATGTTGGTCATTATGGCCAAACAGTTCAAATTTTGTTTCATCAGACCATTTCTCCAAAAAGTAAAATCTTTGCCCCATGTGCACATGCAAATTGTAGTCTGGCCCCTATTGTGGTGGTTTTGGTGCAGTGGCTTCTTCCTTGCTGAGCAGCCTTTCAGACTATGTTGATATTTTACTGTGGATATAGATACTTGTCTGCCTGTTTCCTCCAGCATCTACACAAGGTCCTTTGTTGTTGTTCTGGGATTGATTTGTCATGATTTGGGCGGCTGTGGCTCAGTTGGTAGAGCAGGTCGGCCACTAATCGCAAGGTTGGTGGTT
Source organism: Xyrauchen texanus (assembly GCF_025860055.1). Classification (NCBI taxonomy): domain Eukaryota; kingdom Metazoa; phylum Chordata; class Actinopteri; order Cypriniformes; family Catostomidae; genus Xyrauchen; species Xyrauchen texanus. The sequence goes on from NC_068305.1 coordinate 6,722,360, forward strand.
TGAATCCCGGCCCACACGACTCCACATGCCGAAGTGTCCTTGGGCAAGACACTGAACCACAAGTTGTTCCCAATGGCAGGCTAGCTTACATACCTTACATAGCAGCTCTGCCACCATTGGTGTGTGTGTATGGGTGAATGAGATGCAGTGCAAAGTGCTTTGAATACTGTTAAGGCTTAAAAAGGTGCTATATAAGTGCAGACCATTTGCACTTTTCACACCATACTATGTTCCTCTCTAGGAGACAGAATGCGTCTCCTTCCTGAGCGGTGTGATGGCTGCGTGGTCTCATAGTGTTTATACTTGCATACTATTGTATGTACAGATGAACGTGGGACCTTCAGACATTTGAAACTTGCTCCCAAGGATGAACCAGGCTTGTGGAGGTCCACAATTTTTTCTTTTGATTTTCCCATGATGTCAAACAAAGAGGCACTGAGTTTGAAGGTAGGCCTTAAAATACATCCACAGGTACACCTCCAATTCAGTACACCTCATATCAGAAGCTGCTTAAAGGTGTAGTTAACTTAGTGTCTGTAAACTTTTGACCCACTGGAATTGTGATATAGTCAATTGAAAGTGAAAAAATCTGTCTGTTAACAATTGTTGGAAAAATTACTTGTGTCATGCACAAATTAGATGTCCTAAACTACTTGCCAAAACTATAGTTTGCTAATATTACAGAACCCATATTATGCTAATTTACAGGTTCATGATTTTATTTTGCCCAATCTGCTCTGATTGGTCAGCTGGACTAGTCTGTTGTGATTTGTCAACTGCATGTCGTAAATGTAATGCCCCTTACCATAACCGAGTGTCATGCTTCCTTAACAGCTGTAAACATTTTTGTAACTATGGTAACAATGGCGTCAGTTTTTGCCGTACCAGTTTGTGTCTGACAATGAAAGTTTGGAAGAACAAGCTGATCGACCCAAACCACCTTTGCAAGTATGACTTGAGCTGGCCATTTCACAGTGTAAGTTTTACTTTTGTAGCTTTCTTACAAGTAAACTGTTGATTATTGTGAACCTAACAAAGGTTTAAGTAAAAGACACATAGTACATCTAAATGAGTCATCTTTTGCAGGAATGGTTGTAGCTGAACTTTTGGCACAAGAGCTTTTAATAGAGAACAGAGGCTTACTCCCTGTTGGACATTACCGGGGGTATTAGAGAGTTAGTGAGCAAGTTAGCTGTGGACTACCGTGGATAGCGGTGTAACATACAGCTTGTAATTATATAATTATATAAGACTCTTGAGATTGACCATTTTGTTATACAGTTTTAGGTACAAGCCGGCCCACAGCTGAATAGTAAACCCTTAACAAAACAATAACATTATAAAGCAAGTTAGCCGAGCATAGTAAGCCCACACGACTCCACATGCCAAAGTGTCCTTGGGCAAGACACTGAACCACAAGTTGCACTGAACCACAAGTTGCTCCCAATGGCAGGCTAGCTTACATACCTTACATAAGAACGAGAAACAATCTGCCTAATTTTACACAATTGTAGGTAAAAGTGGGTTAGAAAAACTATTTCAAAACAAAACATTAGCTAGCAGGTTAGCAGAGGCCTACAGCTGTGCACTGGGTGTACACCATAGCTACAACACAAAACACTGCTTTTGAACTCTCGGTAGCAGATAAATACAAAAATAATCATGCATATTTAAAGGTTGTGATCCAGAAGTGCCAGATTGTCCCAACAAAGTGGGAACTGCACAATCTTCAGGAGTAACCATCTTGAAAATCCGACATTGGTTGTGGTTGTACTGCTAAATAATTAAAATAAATTGTAAACACTGATTATGCAATTCGTCTGCCTTTGGAAGTCCAAAAAAAAAGAGGTTTTGCTTTCATAGTAAAGAAAACAGCGTCTTCTCGACATGGCAACAATCAGTGGTGGGACGTGCATTTCAAGTCTAGGCCTTCAGTGTGATTCATGCCATTAGGAAAATACATTTTCACAACGAATAAGACACCCTATGCCTTTGGGCATCATACATTTACCGCTACCACTGTAAATGAGGAATTGTCAAATCAAACAAAAGTTAAGAATGGAATTCCACAGGGATCAGTTTTAAGGCCTCTGCTTTTCTCCTTATATATGCTTCACTTGGGAGATTTTATCAGTAATCATGGAATAAGTTTCTACTGTTATGCAGACGATACCCAACTTTAAATTACTTCTTAACCCAATGACAATTCACAATTCTCCAAATTATGGAGTTTCAATAAAATAAAAGATTGGATGGCCAGAAATATCCTATTACTCAATTCCAACAAAACAGATTTACTAATTATTGGACCAAAAAAACTTTAAAAATAAGCCACTAAATTATAATTTGATTATCAATTGATGTACTGTTACGTGGTATTCTACAGTGAAGAAACTAGGTGTTATATTTGATGCCAATCTTTCCTTTGAAAATCTAATTTCCAATGCTTGTAGAACAGCATTCTTCCACCTCAGAAATATTGCTAAGTTATTACACATGCTCTCTGTTGCTGATGCCGAAAAATTAATGAATGCGTTCATGACCTCAAGACTACATTAATGTAATGCATTATTGGGAGGATGTCCAGCAGGTTAAATAAATAAATAAACTTCAATTGGTTTAAAATGCAGCTGCCAGTGTGCTGACTACAACCAAGAAATATAATCATATTAGCCCAATTTTATCATCATTACATTGGCTACCTGTTAAATTTCATATTAATTTTAATATTCTGTTAAATACAAAGCTTTGAATGGTGTAGCTTAGAAGTGACCTTCTGACACGCTATATTCCGTTATTTTAATTACGGTCACAAAATGCTGGCTTGTTAATAATTCCAAGAATATCAAAATCTACTCTAAATAGTTTGGCTCCTAAACTATAGAATCGTCTCCCTAACACTGTTCGAGATGTAGACACACTCACTAAGTTAAAGTCTAGACTAAAGACTCATCTATTTAGCCAGGCATACACCTAATTTATCCATCGACTCACAATTAGGCTGCTTTAGTTTGGTCTGCCGGAACCAGAAACATCTATCAAGATCTGAAACACTGTATAAAATTGAATGGCACCTACGATAATTACTCTATGTATTTCTTTCCATGTGTCAACCTCAGGATTCTTATTCCTAGGTTACCAGAGCTGTCCAGATCCAGCTCCATTCCAGCTTGTGTCATACTCCACTGCTATGTGTTGCTGATCGATGATGATAAACTACAGTTGGTGCTAGCCAGAGATCTCTTTAGTCTTTTGACTATGACCCTATGACCGAAATGACCTGCTGGTTGAACCTTTGTCAATTGATAGACTACACTCTTGAAATGGAATACATAGACAACCATTTAATTGCCAACAAAAAACTTCATCAGCCATCTAATAAAGAACAATGCATCTATGAAAACTTCTGCAGTTAATCCAGGATAGACTTCAATTAGTATTTTAATCTTAAAGTTCCTAAAAAAATCTTTTTTTAATTAATTTGTCTTTTTTTTTAACACTGGACATTAATGCTTACTTAATTAACACATTATAAACCATGACTTGCACTGCACACAAATAACTAATATTGGCATTATATTCATGTTGTTTAGCCATAGGGGAACTGAAACCCACAGTGAGCCTGGTTTCTCCCAACATTATATTTCTCCAGTAACCTACTCATTTTATGGAGTTTTGTGTACCTTGCCACAATTGCCTTCAGCTTGCTCACAGGGGTTCTAAATACAATTATTATTTAATTATTTAATTTCTATACACAGTTTACCATATCATATTTAATCAAACTACACAATGATTACTGTAAGACTTTATAGATATTACAGTTACATTTTTTTGTTAATGCCTGATTTCCTGTAAAGCTGCTTTGAAATGATGTGTGTTGTGAAAAGCGCTATACAAATAAAATTGAATTGACTAATGCATTTAACCCATGCTTAAATCACTCACTGTACTCACTGTATTTTATGCAATAAACACATGCTTAAATCGCTCAAAGCATTTTATGTATTTCTTACCAGGCTTTAAGGACAGTTTTAAACAATAAAATTCCCATTACACATGTTTTCACATATAAAACATATTACAATTATTAAATAAACTGGAAAACATTCTGGGCTATAAATCATTAAATAAGATATGATTAATTCTAAATTTACCTACCCATTACTTGCATGTGTAGAAAACATGATCAAACTCTACCCCATCCTTTAAAACTGATTCATAACAATGTCATAGTTACAGATGAAACCTGATGGAGGGAACGAGACGTTGTGTCGATGTAGTGACACTAGGGGCCCTATCTTGCACCCGGCGCAAATGACTTTGTACACTGACGCATGTATCATTCCTATTTTGCACCCGCGCAAAGCGGGCTTTTCCCTCCACAGACACACGTCGGTAAACTAGGAAATGAACTTGTGCTCCCTGGGTGGGTCGGCGCAAAAAGGAGGCGTGTTGCGGCGCAAACATTCCCTAGTGCTATTTTGCAGTTCCAGAAAACAATTCCGCCACTGACCAGAAAAAACCTAGTCTAAAGTCAGTGGCCCGTTGCGCGTTGTTCATAATGCTATTTTAAGCGTGCATGCTTGGCCATAATGTAGCGGGTGCACAACGCGCATACACTTTGATTCTCTCATCAACACAGATGCAGCAGTTTTTATTTTTGCAAATCATACATTATAACAAGGAAAAATATTAACACATGAGGGAAATCATTGTGGTGTCCATGAAGATGTAAAAAAATGTAGGCCTAAATCTAGCTTACACATTTACCCAAATTTTTCAGGCTAATTGTAGTAATGACAGATCAGACCTGTTTGCCCAATAGTGGCAAGACACATATGTATATAAGGACATCTGACAAATTAGTTTGTCCGTCAAGAACCAGGAAAAAAAAAAATCTGAAGACTGCGAAATCACCTTTACCATAATGTAAGTAGCCTACATTAAAAACCTTACTCTTTAACTTACCAGTTAAGTTGAGCTTTCTCATATTTTTTTCTATTGCACAGTGAGATGGAGTATGTCTTGGGACAGAGAATTAGACACCGGAGGGAGAGGGTCTACCGGCCCAGACAAACCTATCTCTCCCTCAGTGAGGAGGAATGTATGCGTAAGTTACGCCTGACCCGTCAGGCTGTGACAGACATCTGCCATCTCCTGGACTGATGCACCCTGTCCCTATGCCTGCCCCGTTACAGCGGAATTGCATTTCTATGCATCTGGGTCATTCCAGCACCCCCTTAGCTCCATTGGAGGCATTTCACAATGCAGTTACATCAGGTCTAGTCCGACATGCTGGGGAATACATCCAGTTCCCCGTCACACCTGACAGCCAGGAAAGAGCGAAGCATGCGTTTTCTGCAAAGTATGGGTTCCCTGGTGTTCTTGGTGTTATAGACTGCACCCATGTGCAGCTACATGCCCCATCAGAAAATGCACTTGTTTACGTCAACCGCAAGGGAAACTATTCAATCAACATACAAGTCATTTGCGATGCTAATAGTAAAATCACCCATGTCTTTGCGAATTATCCAGGCTCGAGCCACGACTCATTTCTACTAGCAAACTTCCTGCCATCTTCGAGGGGAATCCTCCGTTGGATGGGTGGCTATTAGGGGACAATGGGTATCCGTTAAAGACATGGCTGATGACACCATTTTTGATGCCAGCAACAATGAGTGAAATACGGTTTAATCGAAAACACACACAAACACGCTGTGTAATTGAACGAACGTTCGGCATACTGAAAATGCGCTTCAGGTGTTTGGATAGGTCAGGAGGCACTTTACAGTACAGTCCTCAAAAAGTTGCAGCATTCTTTGTGGCATGTTGTGTTTTACACAACATTTCCATAAATCAAGGTTGTGTTGTTGACATAGATGAGGAAACATTAGAGGACTTAAGGAGACGTGATGGTGAACTGCACGTGCTGATGTCACTTAACCCAAATGCCCCAGCAGCAGCACGGGACAGGAAAGCTTATTTGGCAGAAGAGCTGCTGCGTCATCTATAGTGAGGTAAAGCAAATTAATATCGGTCTAATGTTCGAATACATTTCAAAAATATAATCATGCATATATTCGTGATTCAGAGAGAACAAGTCCAAAACATCCGAAAGTATTTATTTGTGACATTTCTTTATTTACATTTGTCAAAATGAAAAATCAATATCAAACAGTAATTGATAAAAAAAAAAATACAAACGGAAAATTAGGTTGAAAAGATTTAATCAGAATAAATGTAATTATTTTGCCCTCCTCTGATAGTAATGCGACGCACGCCACGGCGGGATTGGACACTTGAGGGTCCGGGAGTTTCTCCCAGCCCCATACAACGTCACTTCTCTGTCTTTCACTGCCCTGACAAGAACGTCGGTCTCCTCGGTTGTGAACCGCTCCTGGCGCACGCCTGGTAAATCCGCCATAATAATAACAATCCGCCATGCAACATGCGCACCTGCTCTTAAAGGGTATGTTGGATGATGCTCTGATTGGTTTATTTCATGTTACGCCCAAACCACACCTATGAATATTGAAGCTATTTCAGACCAACCCCTTTTAAACTTGCGTGGGGCGCAAGAGTCATTTATCCCGCCGGTAAAATAGCAACAGTGCCCAAGACCCACCCACAAAGTTACTTGCGCTTCGCGCTTGATACTTGCGTTTCAGATCGTTAAAATAGGGCCCTAGGTGTTCGATTTTGAGAGCCCCAATCACCTTTTCTTTATTCAGAAAAGGAAAATGAAAATTGGCGAGTGGAATTTGCCACTCTCCATCCCCGGACATACGGGTATAAAAGGAGATGGGGTTCATCAGATTTATGCTGAGGAGCCGAGATAGAGTTCTGGCCATATCAGCAGTCAGCTCAGTGCCACGGTAGGAGGGACACAAAGTCTTGCTCCCTCCATCAGGGTACAGAGGTTACATATGCAAACAAAACGTTCCCTGTTTGTCACTCACTCGACATTGTGTGGATGTAGTGACACTAGGGGTACCTTTATGAACCGCCACAGGCGCTGAGCCATGTCACGAAATATGGCGGTGCGGACATGGGCAAGCTGCTGCGTCCAGTGAATTTAGGTAAGGCATGATTCTGTTAAGGGTGGGAGGAGGCACTCACCCAAGGAGGCTACTGGCGGTGGCCTTTCCTTATTTTTGTATCAAGCAATTTCCCACTGAGCACCTGCTAGTATAGTGCTGGGGAAGCACTCTTCCCTCTCCAAGAGGGAGAGAACTACGGAGACCACATCCTACCTGAGGGAGGTTAACATGTGAAGAATACCTCACATGGACTCACTGACGGGGAAGTTCACACATGGAATGAAGCCACTGGGAGGACCCTATCTATGGAGAGGGTACACAGCAACAGTGGCTGAGGCAGAGCTGAGCTCTGTTGAGGGAAACACAGGGTTCACCTAAGGGGAAACCGAACAGTGGAAACGCATCATACAGGATTACCGAAGGGGAATCACCATGTATGGGGCACTGAGCTGAAGTATGCGGGCTCACCTGAAAACGGTCATACCACGAGTACTGGGCCTGTCGGCGTCACTCCTCCTCTGAGTTTGCCACAAATTGTGCTTAAGATATTAAAGAGGTGTACAGTGTTCACCGGTTACGGGGAACTGTTTGTGGACAAGTAGCACATATTTTCACATGGAAAGGGGAAAGGCGAAAGTGCAAGCAATACACCTGACCGGCTGCCCGGCCTACCTGCTTTTACCCTGTAACACTCGGGTCGAAACCGGTTCTATGCAGAGGTTGGAAAATCTTGCAAAAGTATTGGGTGTAGCCCAACACACTGCTCTGCAGATGTCCGCTAGAGAGGCGCCCTCTTGCCAGTGACTAGGAGGACGCAACACCTCTTGTGTTGGCAGGTCTTGGGACTGGTAAGCCAAGGAAATGGCTTCCACAATCCAATGAGTGCTTGCAGGTTCACCACCTGGTCCCGAAAGGGAATGGTGGGAACTTTGGGCATGTAATCGGGGCGGGGTCTCAAGATCAGGAGCTGGCCCAAACTCCAGGCATTCGCTGGTGAAAAGAGCGCCACTAGGAGGGTGGTCATCAGAGACAAAGTGCTGAGATCGGCCTGTTCCAGGGGCTCAAATGGGATTCTCTATAAGGCAGGTAGGACCACAGAGAGATTCCAAGAGGGAATTAGGTGCGGCCTAGGAGGATTTAATCTCCTCGCACCCTTGAGGAACCTGGCGACCAAGTCGTGCTGTCGTGAAGACCTCCCATCCAGTGTATCATGATATGCTGCTATGGCAGCCAAATACACCTTCAGGGTAGAGGGAGAGAGCCGTCTCTCCAGCCCCTCCTGTAGGAAGGACAGCACAGACCCAAACGTGCATCTCCATGGATCTTCCCCATGGGAAGAATACCAGTTTGTGAAGAGACGCCACTTCATAGCATACAGCCGCCTCATAGAGGGGGCTCTGGCCTGAGTGATCATGTCTATCGCCACTGGCGGAAGGCCTGCTAGGTCTTCCGCATCCCGTCCAGGAACAAGATATGGAGACTTCAGAGGTCTCTCCGTGGGTGCCAGAGCGTGCCCTGCCCCTGAGTGAGAAGGTCATACCTCAGGGGAATATGCCAGGGAGGGGCTACTTCCAGGAGCATCAGATCTGAGAACCAGGTCCGGTTGGGCCAGTGCGGTGCAACCATTAGGACTTGCTGCCCATCCTCCCTGACTTTGCACAATGTCTGTGCAAGTGGCTCACTGGGGGAAAAGCATATTTGCGCAGCCCCTGAGGCCAGCTGTGCACCAGGGCATTCATACCGAGGGGAGCCTCGGACAGGGAATACCAAAGGGGGCAATGAGAGGACTCTCGGGAGGCAAACAAATGCTTCCCCAAATCTCTCCCAAATCAGCTGGACTGCATTGGGGTGGAGTCGCCACTGTAAATTCCAAGTCTAACTAAGGCCTGAAAGTTTGGCGGCACCATGGAGTGATAGTCATGCGCTGGGTACCGTGGCACCATGCCCACCTTGGGACTCAAGTCTGTAGCCAGTGCTGGAGCAGTCTCATATGCATCAACCTGAGGAGGAGTACAGCAGCAGAGGATGCCATATGCCCCAGGAACCTCTGAAAATGTTTCAATGGCACCGCTGTCCTCCGCCTGAAGGTTTTCAGGCAGATCAGCACCGACTGAGTACGCTAGTTTGTGAGTCATGCCATCATAATGAACGAGTCCAACTCCATACCTTGAAAAGAGATGCTCTGCGCAGGGAAGAGCCTGCTCTTTTCCCAGTTGACCTGAAGCCCTAGACGGTCGAGGTAAAGATGCGAGGAGACAGGGACAGACCGAAGGGGAGGACCTTGTACTGATATGCTCGTCCCTCAAAGGCAAACCGGAGAAAGGGTCTGTGTCCAGGAAGGATATATAAGTGAAAGTACACATCCTTCAGGTCGATGACCGTGAATCAATCCCGACAGGATGTGCTTCTGAGTCAACATCTTGAAGGGAGGCCCGTGTAAAGCTTTGTTCAAGGTATGCAGATCTAAGATTGGGTGCAACCCTCCCCCTCTCTTGGGCATGATAAAATTTGGGCTTTAGCAGCCCTTTTGTGTCTTGGCGAAGGGGACGGGTTCTATCGCACCCTTTGCCACCACGGTGGAGAGGATGCCACTGAACCTGGGCATCACTGGAAAACTAGATCGCGTAAACGAGACAGACCGTCATGATGAGCCATGGCGACGGGCTGGGAAGCGCAAGCCAGGCTTCCCGCCTCTGCGCTAATGGTACAGCTCGTCAACCGGAAAGATTTACAGCACCTGGCCATCGCAAGCGCAAGGGCCGGGAGGGCTGAGTATTGGAAAATTATCCAGAGAATGAGGAAACTGACAGTCTTTTGCTGACAATTTGGATACCGGGGCACTGAGGGCAATCGGCGATGTTAAAATATTTACCTTGTGACCCAGGGGCGCACGTGGGGCCCTTGCGCTCACCTGGGTCGAGTCAGCCAGTTGCCTCATCCCTGTGCTGCCTGTACAAATTCCATTCGCCAATTTTCATTGGCCTTTTCTGAATAAAGCAAAGGTGATTGGGGCTCTCGAACCCCTAATGTGTCACTATATCAACACAACGTCGAGTGAGTGTCAGACAGGGAACACCTTACAACTTACAACTCTTCTGAACACATGTTTAATGCAATGTATAAGCATTTTGTGTGAAATTTCTTTCCCAAATAATTATCAACCGATTAACAAAATCGTGAGCTCTCTTGCACAATGCATGTTCTTATGTCTCAAAACTCTGGCGTCGCAAAACTCTGGTGTCACAAAACTGGTTCTTAAAAGGGCCATGTCCAATTAAAAAACAACAACTCTTGATTAATTAGAGTTAAATTACATGAAATTTCTCCACTAGGCTACACATAAATGTTTTGTTTAAACGTTTAAAAAAAACAGCCAATTACACACCTTAAAATATCACAAATAATGTATAAATATTAGTATATTTGTGTAAAATCGTCAAGAATTTCCATCCAAGGTCACTGAAGCAGTAATTGAAGATCTCAAGCCTTATGGACATTATGGATATCCAGGATCTTAAGGAGAAGCCCATGTTGGAAATAGAAGCCCTTTATTTCCAACATGAATGTTAAAACGTTGCTTGCATGTAGATCAATTTATAACGCTCTGCAATAAAGCTCTGTCCGTTCTTTTGTTCTGGAGTAAATCTATTGTTTTAATTTCATTGTGCATATGCAGTGATTGTAAGGAATATATATCTATAGAACCAAGAGCTCTTTTATATTAAAGAGATACATTTGTTACATACCAACATACTATCATGTATGTGTCATCCACTAACCGTGGTAAACAAAAACTCAAACCAGACAATTATATTCAACACCATTTATCAGATGGAGACTGTCAGGTAGTTAAAATATTAAACGTCAGAATATGCAGGACTAGGTTAATCTACGGCATTAATATTTAAGGTCCCTTTTTATGCATGTGTGCTGAATTGTCCAATTTCATTAAGGTCATTTGTCAGCCCTCGGGCTGTGGTCTCAGAGTTGGCGGACCCTTGAGATTAACAGACCATAGACCTGCACTCAGTCATACAGAGTCACCAATGTTGTGCAGACACACTTTAAAATGCACTGAATATGGATTGATACATTTAGAAGTCCTTTATATCCACATCGCTTGCATACAGACAGAATGCACGCACCACCTGCGAATAATATCTCTATTTCGCTGTGTTCAGTTCTATGACCCCTGCACGTCCAAATGATGATTGGCTCAGCATGAACAGGGCAGCCAGTGTTGTTGAGTTTGGCATTATGTTGCTGTAATGTCCATTTGAACAGACAAATTGCCATAGTGACTCATTTAAAACACAAAGTAGGTTTTAGGGGTCATTTAGTCTACTGTGTGGAGAATAGATATAATTTACATTCACACAAAGCATACAACTGGCAAAAAAATAAAATAAACAGATTCATGAATTGAGTTGGAATGATTGCAATGAACACCTTAAACAATAGGTGAGAATGATAAAATATAAATAATAATAATTCAAACACTTTGATACAGCAATCACAGCATGGCCTTCCCCTTGGCCTCAACTTTTGTTGTTTAGTGATTTAGGTGATTGGGTACAAATCGTAGATCACCAAACACATTTCTGAAAAGATAATGCATTCTGGTCAGGCACATTTTAATATGTCACCTTCATCAACATCACCATTCTTTCTGCGTCTCCTTCAACCATACATCTGGACACCTGAAAGGCATGACATTTTAATGGCTCTAACCCTCACGGTGCGTGGCTCCATTTCCTGTTTGTGCTAGAGTGTCATTTTCATTCCAATCCTGAATGACCAATTTGTCTGTATATCACATATCATTTACATGGTTCTCCATTTTTTTAATATGCAAAACAGCACACAAAAACGCTCTGTTTTGCTTGTCAACGAAGGGCCATTTCCCAGAATCTAATTTGATACTTTTGAGAGGCCTCAGAGGGACGCTGCCTCTTGTCCTTTCCATGCTTTATATGACATCCTGATGACAAGTGTCTTTAATATGCATAAAGCAATTTCTATATTTTCTCCATTGAGGTTTTGCATGTTGAACAGAATTGCATATGGGATGCAAGGAGTGGAGTCAGTTATATTAAAACATCTGCTCTTTATGATTATTGCTCCTTAAGCTAAAATTGGCAGAACTAGAAATGTATGGTGTTCCCTTACGGCCCAGTACACTTGACATTGCATACTAACACATTTTTTAGAGGGTAGTTGTCCTTCCACACAACCTAGTTGAAACTGCTTTACTCTATGCTGCCCTGCATTGCTCCGGCGAACATCACTCCGCCTCGCCACTTGACGCTTCGTTGGTGAATGGGCCGCTTCAGCGTCCTGAGTCCCCGCAGCACATCGGCAGGTGTTGTGTATCCTTACAAAGCAATTGTATATTGTATATTGTGTGAAATAGAAATATATACACTGGTGGCCAAAAGTTGGGAATAATGTACAGATTTTTCTCTGATGGAAAAAATGTGGTACTTTTATTCACTGATCACAATGTATAGTCAGGAGATTAATAACGTGAAAAATTACTATTACAATTTGAAACTTGTTTCAGAACTTCATAAAATTCTTTGAGTTCTCATAAAACAAATACTCCACATGCAGCAATGACAGCTTTGCAGATCCTTGGTATTCTAGCTGTCAGTTTGTCCAATTATTAGGGTGACATTACACCCCACACTTCCTGTAACATTTGCCATAGATGTGGCTGTCATGTCGAGCACTTCCCATGCACCTTACATTCTAGCTGATCCCACAAATCTCAAAGGGGTTAAGATCCATAACACTCTTTTGCAATTATCTGTTGCCCAATGTCTTTGTATCTTTGCCCACTCTAACCTTTCCTTTTTGTTTTTCTGTTTCAAAAGTGGCTTTTTCTTTGCATTTCTTCCCATAAGGCCTGCACCCCCGAGTCTTCTATTTACTGTTGTACATGACACTGGTGTTGAGCGGGTAGAATTCAATGAACCTGTCTGCTGAAGGCATGTGAGGTATCTATTTTTCAAACTAGAGACTCTGATGTACTTGTACTCTTGTTTAGTATATCTGGCCTTCCACATCTCTTTCTGTCCTTGTTAGAGCCAGTTGTCCTTTGTCTTTGAAGACTGTAGTGTACACCTTTGTATGAAATCTTGAGTTTTTTGGCAATTTCAAGCATTGTGTAGACTTCATTCCTCAAAACAATAACTGACTGACGAGTTTCTAGAGAAAGCTGTTACTTTTTTGCCATTTTGACCTAATATTGACCTTAAGAAATGCCTGCCTATTGCATAATGTGGTAACTCAAAAACAACACAAAGACAATGTTAAGCTTCATTTAACAAACTAAATACCTTTCAAAGGTGTTTGATATAATGGCAAGTGATTTTCTAGTACCAAATTAGCAATTTAGCATGATTACTCAAGTGTAAGGTGTTGGAGAGATGGCTGCTTGAAATGGGGCCTTGAAAAATGACCCCATTTCAAGGGAAATAGGAAACAGACTGCCCTCACTGTGAGGGCATGAGTCTCAAGACACTATGCTCGAGAATCACCCTCGTTCTGAGGGATGATTTAGCCTCCCGTGCCCTCCCATCCGCCTATTCTGTGATACCCGAGGGGTCACACGATGAGGAACAGCAGGGCCGCAAAGTGGAGCAGCGATGAATTTGAGGTGGTCATGCCGGCACATACCCCGCGAGCCCATGCGACTCAGCGGAGGGCCAAAATGGTTCAGCACTCCTCACGATGATGGTGCTCCAAGTTTTCCAAGCTAAGCTCCTCAAACAAATTGACGTGCAAGGCTACGATCCAGAGATGTTCAAAGAGCTCCACACGGCTACAGACTTAGCGTTGCAAGCCACTAACGTCACCGCACAGGCTATTGGCAAGTCAATGAGCAACCTGGTGTTTTTGGACAGTCATATCTGCTGACCCTCACGGAAATGCGTGACACGGGAAAAGCCACTTTATTTGATGCTTTGGTGTCTCCAGCCGGCCTTTTCGGAGGCCCTGTGAAAAGAATTGATGAGCGCTACTTGATGATGAGACTCAGAAACAATCACAGGCTATGAGGCATTTTACGCCGAACTGACGTAGCAGTACTTCACCACAACTGGCTTGCTCTTGCTCTGTCTCTGAGTTTCTAAGATCAAATTTAAGACTTTTTAAAACCTTTTTTAAGGCCTGAACAAATATAATAAATATTGTATCCCCATACCAAAGCAAACTTACAAAATCTCACAATAAATCATGTATCAGAGACTCTTACTTAAACAGGCAAGGGCACACATTCAACATTGCCTTTACATTGCTTATCAGTAAAACAGGGTAGGCTAAGCCCCCGTGTGCTTTTAGAAAATACAACAGTGCTGCATTTTCACTCTGAAGAAGGCAGCGCATGCATTTATTTAATTCAATTGTATTCTTTTGAAGTTTGATAATCACATTAGGTCATATCATGATTCCTGTCTTTCTACCAACAAATTTAAGACCTCTTTAAATAATAAGACTTTTATTGAATATTTAAGATTTTTATGACTTTTTAAGACCTTACATTTTTTGACATTTCAAGACTTTAAGTATCTGTGGGAACCCTGACTGTCTCGGTCCAGCACACGGCTAAAAAACCCACAACAGTTGCCTCATCACCGGCAAATGTCACTGCTGAACCACTGGTAAAGCCAAGCAAGCCATGGTCCAAATGAAGGCAGCCGCCTCAGCGCAAGTCCCACGTCGATGGGACCCCCCATGCAGCAAATCGCTCCAGACACACAATTGTTCAAAATGTTGTTCAATATGTTGTTTTCTGTGTCTCACATTAATCGCATGCAATAAAGTTTGAACATTATGCACAACTGCTCCCCAGTGGTGAGTGGCGCATTATATCATACAAAGATTGCAAAAAGAGTACAATGCCTGCACGAAACGCTCACGAAATATATCGATGCAGCGCTTGCCCCATTTAAAATTAACGGTGTTTGTGTTTTGAATTACCTCAGCGATTGGTTATTATTAGCCAATCAGAGGCACTACTGAGCAAACACAGCTGCTGCTTTGCCACATGGAAAATCTGGTCTAATGTCAACTGGCGAAAAGCACACTTTTCCCCGGTCAATAAATCTGCTTTTTAGGAGTTCATGCTTGGACACCTCATAATGAGCGCGTACAGACCATTCTTCGGTGTTCATTCAGTTCAAACTGAAAAAACATTACCATTGAAGTAATTTCATTTTCATGTGCATCGCAGTAACTTGCCACTGTCTGGCTGCTCTAGCACCATGGACAGTGCCTGCCTTCTAATACCAGGGTGTTATGCTGGGTCAAGTTTTCAGAAAGAAAGTGTGACTTTCAACACCTGGATGTCTTTCTAGCTTTGAGAGCTTTTCATTCTGATATTATGAATCAACACATTCTGATTTGTTCGGATATCACAACAGTAGTGGTGTATATATGTCGCCATGACACACTGGTCCATGTATTGCCGGTGAAATGCAAGTATGCGCTTCCCCCGGTGCGCCTCTTTCATTCCTCCTGGACATGGAAACAGTTCTGTTAAATGCACCAAAATGGCACTCTCTGGAAGTTCCTCTCTGGGAGGTTATGTCGTTTAGTGCGGCATGATACTGAGCAAACACAGCTGCTGCTTTGCCACATGGAAAATCTGATCTAATGTCAACTGGCTAAAAGACATGAAGGTTCCAGGTACAACTCCCTCGGACTGCCGAACGCGGCCTACGCCAAAGAGAGAGACATTACCTCCCGTTTTACATCTATTAAATAAATGGCATCTCAAACTTCACTCAAGCCTGCGTGTCTTCCCAATAGAAAGTGTGTTACCTGCAGGAAAGAAAACACAAACAAAATCTATGCAATATCTCAATTGTTTCTTCTAGGAAAGCAGTGAGATTAAATTAACAGCAAATGAAGAGTTTACTGTATTATTCCTGAGATAAAGACTCTGGTAATTTCAGTGTAATTTTCTCCTCTATAGTTTCAGGAAAAATCTCAACAATGTCAGATTTTGCTAAGATAACAAAGTTTGCATTCAGAGGGCTGAATTCACTAAAGCTTTGCACCTCTTTAGTGCATAGTGTTTCTAGACTGATCTGACTGTGAATTTGGTGACAGTAATTTGAAAAGTCTTCAGCTGAAATTGGTCTGTGCTCACCAAAACTCGAACCACTGCCCCCAGTAGCTGAAGCTGGAAGTGTTACTGAACGTATGGGCACGTGTATGCACCAGTTCCTTAGTTGTATTTTTAGTTTTAAATATTGTATTACAGTCGTCAGGAATACAATACAGTATTTTATTTACTCTACCCCAAATCCAACCCTTAACCTAACTGTTACTGGAGTAAACATTTATTTTTAAAGGAAAAAGTGTAGCCTCCGAATAACATTCATCATTGGTAAAGGCAATTACTTCCTGGTTTCCATGGGACACAAAACACTATCAGTAGTGCCACAGGACAAGGAAAACACATTTGAAATAATGCAAAAAATGGGGGTAAAAAATGTAATGGTACCAGATCAATCAGTGTGATTAAGGTATTTCAGCACAAAACCCTGTGTTATTTACCTCCATGTTTACCTCTGTGTTATTTGTCTCTGATCACTACTTTTTTCAATTCAACATGATTCTCCCATCTATACCAACTCCACCGTTGGTTTCCTTTCGCCGTAACCTCCGTTCCCTCTCACCCTCTCGCCTTTCCACTGATGTCTCTACCTCTCTTCCCACAATAAATTTATTTTCCACTCTTGATGCTTGATCCAGCTCGTACTACACCACCCAGCCCCTGGCTGTCTGACGTTCTTCGTGAACATCGGACTGATCTCAGAGCAGCTGAGAGGAGATGGCGTAAATCTAGAGATCCAGCTGATCTAGGTAAATATCCTTATACTTTGTAAATATATAGTAAATATACTTCGGCTTGCTACTTTTTCAGATAACGTTAAAGCTGCAAAAACCTCCTATTACCAGACCAATATCAACAGCACCACAGACACTCGTAGCTTATTTAGAACATTCAACACACTTCTCTGTCCTCCCCCTCCACCACCTGGCACATCACTGACAGCAGATATCTTCGCCACATTTTTTACAAATAAGGTTACAACCATCAGCAATACATTCACTACACTACACCCTGTCAAACACCTGGCTCCTGTATGCACCATTCTTTCTCTATGTTCTCTCCTCTGACTGACACTGAGGTCTCTAAACTCCTCCTCTCCAACCACCCCACCACCTGTTCCCTTGACCCCATTCCATCACACCTTCTCCAGGCCATCTCTCCATCCATCCTACCTGCACTTACACACATAATTAACACATCTCTACTTACAGGCACTTTTCCCACTACATTTAAGCAGGCTCGAGTAACCCCACTGCTGAAAAAACCTGCACTTAACCCCACACAGATAGAACACTACAGACCAGTCTCTCTCATCCCATTCATGGCAAAAACACTTGAAAGGGCAGTATTCAATCAGATCTCTGCCTATCTCTCACAGAAAAAGCTGCTGGATGACAATCAGTCAGGCTTCAAAAGTGGACACCCAACCGAGACTGCCTTGCTGTCTGTCATAGAGTCACTGAGTCCAAATCATCCGTTCTGATTCTTTCTACAGCATTTGACACAGTCAACCATCAGATCCTTCTCTCCACCCTCTCTACTCTTGGCATCAGAGGAACTGTGCTTGACTGGTTGACCTCCTATCACTCAGATAGGTCCTTCAAGGTAGCCTGGAGAGGTGAGGTATCCAAGCTACATCAGTTACTTACTGGGGTACCTCAGGGATCAGTGCTTGGGCCACTTCTCTTCTCCATATACACAACATCACTGGGACCCATCATTCAGTCACATGGTTTCTCTTACCACTGCTATGCTGATGACATGCAACTCTACTTGTCTTTCCAGCCCAACGACACCACAGTGACTGATCGAATCGCTGCCTGTCTGGCAGACATCTCGGCCTGGATGAAGGAACACCACCTGCAACTCAAACCAGCCAAGACCGAACTCCTTGTCTTTCCAGCCAACCCTGCTGTTGAACACAACATTACTGTGCAGCTGGTTTCAACTACAGTATTGCCTTCCAAAGCGGTCAGAAATCTAGGGGTAACCATCGATAACAAGCTAAATTTCACAGACCACATCTCAGAGTCTGCAAGATCATGTAGATTTACACTCTATAATATCAGGAAAATAAGACCTTTTCTCTCTAAACATGCCACACAACTGCTTGTTCAGTCACTTGTCATAACTAGACTGGACTACTGTTGACTACTAGACTGTACTCTCATTGCAGGCCTGCCTGCATGTGCAGTTAGACCTCTGCAAATGCATCAGCACGTCTGGTCTTTAATGAACCAAAGAGAGTGCATGTTATACCACTCTTTGTCCCTCTCCACTGGCTGCCGGTTGATACACGTATTAAATTCAAGGCTTTGATGCTGGCATACAAAACAGTCACTGGGTCTGCTCCAGCATACCTAAAATCATTTATGCAGATCTACACTCCTGCCAGATGCCTGCGGTCGACTAAGGAACATCGCCTTGAGGCACCAAAACACTTTTCTGGACTCTCAGTTTCATCAAACCACGTTGGTGGAATGACCTTCCCAACTCCATCCGTGAAGCTGACTCACTCTCTGTCTTCAAAAACGGTTAAAAACACATTTTGTCCAAGAGCACTTAACCAGTAACTAATTTTTTTTTAAAATGTCTCCTTAAGATGATTCGCCTATGTTCTCCTCTTTTGTAAGTCGCTTTGGATAAAAGCGTCTGCCAAATGAATAAATGTAAATATAAATTTACAAACCACATGCAATCCAGCTTTAACAATACTTAAATGCACTGGAATAGTTATGTGCCATATTTAAATTAAGTCAATGTCTTTCTATTTAGTGCAAACACAGCTTCTTTCAAAGCACTTGAGGTTAATTATGGAAAGTACCAGATTCACAAAAGTTAGAGCTGTTTGCCCTGTTGCAGTTAACACTGTGCTATTACCACCCACAAAAAGCAGGTGGTAAATATAATTTTCAATTGCACTTTCAAGCACACTTTCAAGTGATCCTGAAGGGAAATTATAAGCCAATCAGTGAAGTGCACCAAAAAAGCTCTGCAGTGAATGCCCACTTCCTTGACACACTGTGAATGACACAATTGAGTCTCCCTACAATCTCAAACTACTTATATTATTAGCAAACTACTTATATTTGCAAATCTCTCAATATTTTGTAATAAAGTTGAAATATATAGTTTATATACTGTACTTGGAATAAACAACTTTAAATCAATAGTTAAATTTTTTTCCATTGTTTTAAATTTGATTACATTATTCGCAATGCTTTGTGGGATTGTTTTCTGTACCTTTGTCTTTTTGTCTGATCTTCAAATTCAGTACTTTTTTTTTGCTTCAAATCTAAATTTTTAATGTTATGATTCACCTTGGAGGTGGTTGGTTTGGTTCATGGCTTAGAACTTTTTTCGTAACTATTTTATTAAATTCTTATGGAAGAAATGCATGAGAAAAATACTTTTGGAACCAAGACAGCTGAAGAAGTGGATGGGTCAGGCACTGATGTACTCTATTTTTTTGTGTGCAATTTTTGCCCCATAACCTGCTTTGCAAACTTCTTTGCAAAGCAGAGTCAAGTGTTAAAAAATTACAGAAAACTAACAACACTATCAGCATGAGAAATATCCTTTTAGTTAATTATCCCCAGTGATTCATTTCAAACTGATCAAATTATTTCAAGAGCAGATTATCTGAGTAACCTTATGAACATAATTTTACAGCTCTAAACTGTTACTGTACAGCAACAATTGTCTCATTTGTGTCTATTTTTACTTCTAAGGTATTTTATATATCTATGCCAGTGCTTACGGTATACAAGTATATAATGGGGATGGGGGTGTACAAATAGAACATAAGAGAGAAGCAAATAGAATGGGACAATCTCATAGTTTGAGGCTGGGCAGAGCGCACTGGCATTTTTGCAGGATTCGGTTGTGTGCAGCACATTTCTCACACTGCCGGGTCTGTCACAGCAGAGCATATGTCCCTTTGTAGACATGTCTCTCTCCCGCCACATATTTCCCATGCCTGCTGGTCCGAAAAAGAGGATGACAATCAGAGGAGACTACCTCTCTTCCTCCGTCTCCTTCTCTGACAATTTACTCAGCTCTCTCTCTCTCTCTCTCTCTCTCTCTATTATGCTTTTACCACCTACTAGAACATCTGTATCTGCTATAGTCACTAAAAATTAACAACTGTTATCCGCCACCTCAGTGAAGGTGTATCGTGCTTTGTTTATCCGCTAACTGTTAAAAATTAGGTATCTTTTCAGAAACACAACAGAAAGAGGTGTAGCGAGACAAATCACCACATCACATTGAATTGCATGTCTAGCTTTACAACCAAACAAACTGAAGTAAAAATTAAAGGCACTCTTCTATATGTCCTCTCTCTCATATGTAGCATTGCATATTCTGATTATTTAGTGAAAAGGTTAGTTTGGGTAGTTATTGTATATGAACCAATAAAAAAAAGAATTTGGTCACAGATTCGACTCCCTGCGCAGCATTTTAGGCATAGGCAGAGTGTGTGTACAGCTGAGGAAGGCTTAGCCTTACTCTAAACCACTGCCATGATGTGTGTATTACGGAATATAGGTATTGAAGTAATTCCGATTGCCGCTATAACTCTGCTCATAACTATTCGTAATGCTTTCCCCACCACAAATTCAAACATGAATTACTTGTAAGAAGGGGAGAGTGACTATAGATTAGAGGCTGTGGCCATTTATTTTATTTCACTTTAGTGGCTGTGGCTGATCGCTTCGTACATATGCAAGGAGAATATCTTCATTACTGAAATAATTGTAAATTAAAAAAAATATATATTAAATAAAGTATTGTAATTCTTGAATACATACAGTACATGTTTCTCACATTGTGGTCACATTGAAAATTAGTTGATCCAAGGTAATAACATAACAATTATTTTATACAACCATTTGCATTTAAATTAAGCATCCCAATCAAACTCGACACAAGACTTTGACTTTGGTAAACATAAACCCATTAGACACATTCCTTGAACTTGTGAAGTAGACTCTCTTCCACGGATTTTACCTTAACTTCCAAAACCTTTCTATTTTTATTGAATGCATAGCTCCAAGAAATATTTGTATTTATTTATTTTTATAATTAACTCTTAGTGAAGTTTTCAACAGTTTTTTTTCACTTCATGATCAGTGGGAAGGATTATATTTATTCACTTTTATATGCACAGTTATATGGAGCAAAACAACATTACATAATAATGAACAGCAATATCTACATACTGCATATTTTTACATTAAAGTGTAATATGTGAAAGATGTAATGTGCACAAACAATCGTTAAGTCCAACTGAGCTTAACTCAAACAGACTGATCTCACTGTGATTTGGCAACAGTAGGTTGAAATCTTTTCAGCTGAAATCAGTCTGTTCTAGCCGAAATTAAATTCACTGCCCCCTGTGACAAAAGCTGGAAGTGCTGGGTATGTGGGCAACATGTTCACACAGGAAGTCGGCATACTGTTTCCGAAAGTTCCGGTACCCTAGGATCGGCAACAGTATACCAAATTACTTACATGCCCTATCTCCCATCAGACATATTTGTAATGGCATATCAACAATTACTTTCCGTCGTGGCACGACCGGTAGCATGTTACGTCAGTTGCATGGGAGACCAAGTAATCACGTTTGTATAAACAATCATGAGTTTGTTTTTTCTCCTCTTTTCTCCCCAATTTGGAATGATCAAAGCACTATAAGTCCTCGAGGTGGCGTAGTGACTTGCCTCAATCCGGGTGGCGGAGGACGAATCTCAGTCGTCTGAGACTGTCAATCTGCTCACGCTTGTTGAGCGTGTTACCGCGTAGACATCATCTCCATGGCATCCACGTACAACTCATCATGTGCCACACTGAGAGCAAGAACCACATTATAGTAACCACAAGGAGGTTACCCCATGTGACCAGGTCCGCCGTCAGTGGGAGGTCAAAGGGTACAGATGACCCTGGGCCCAAGGGGGCCCATGCAAAGGTCTGCGGTTGACCCTTAATGGGATTAAGATCAAAAGTTAAAGGATTAAAGTTGAAGAAATCCTAAATAAATTTCAAGAATTGCTTATAACCTAAATATTTATGTGTTTTATCAGAAATAGCCTATTTTATAACCAAATATTGAACTGCTTTTAATAATATCAATGCACCTAAATACCATGAAACCGTAATACCGTGGTCATTTTTGTGACGGTTATCATACCGTTACACCCCAATTAGGCAGCAAAGGTGGTGACAGGTCCACCTGCACTTGACCCACATGTGTGCAGTTTGATTGACATCAAACACAGCCCTTGATGACAGCCTTCCCTGCTTTCTTCCATTGGATTTTTTTCCAGTGAGATATTGAGTTTATATAGTGACTTTGCTGTTGTAAACATTACTATTGCTACTCTAGAAATAACATTCTTTAAAATAATTGGGATGGGGGGGCCCAATTTGTAAAATGTTGTCCCCTGTCCATAAATCCTGATGGTGGCCCTGCATGTGTCTCTACCCTCCCTAGCAACAGGCCCAATTTGGTTGCTTAGGAGACCTGGCTGGAGTCACTCAGCATGCCCAGGATTCTAACTGGCGACTCCAGGTGTGGTAGTCAGCGTCAATACTCGCTGGATAATAATAACCTCTCCTGGATATAAATGAATGTCACAGTTGTTTATATGCTCTGAAACACTTACTGCTTTAACCTCTGGAGGCAGTTTTTAGTTCCAAATTTGGTCAACGTATACCGATTCCAGCTAAAGAAAAATGGGTGCACAAACATGCCAAATTTTATGTGAGATCAGGCTGATGTGGGAACTCCAGTTTCTAGGTGAAATGTCCACAGAAGTGCACCAAAAGTTAGTTTTACTGCGTTTTGTTTTTATTTGTAAATGCTGTAATACAGTCAACATGAATGCATATTTTATTAACTCTACCCCATAACCTAAACCTAACCATCAGTGGAGTAAAAATATAATCTTTGAGTAAAAATGCAACCAATGAATCACGCTCTTTATTAATAATGCAAACACAGTTACTTTCAGGTTTTCACAGTAAATAAGAACCCAAATCTCATACAGATCTAGTGTTATCATTGATGAACCAAATTCACTCTGAACCTGAGTTTACATCTCCAGTACTAAGTTGAAGATCTTTATTCAGATTGCTGTAGGAATTGTTTATCAAGGTGAAAGATGCCTGCCCTAGCTCAGATGAAGACAATGCTCTATCAGGGGGACACACATTTATGACAAAAGGAACCCTGGAAAATTATTAATAGATACTGACCATATTTGACACAATTGCCGGAACTTGGCAAGTTTTGATTGTTGGCTCTGAAATCCTGTTTAAAGGGAAAGCTACGTTTTCTCTGTGGGACAGAAGGCTTCAGTGGCCCCACCCCTATTTAAAATGTTGCATAATTTTTTCCAACAGAGACTTTGTCATTAGCAGGGCTTTATTTATCATTATTTTAGTGGGTTACAGCTCGATTGGATGTGCCGGTCAGGTTACATGCCTGAGCTATGGTTGTGTATGTGTGGGTCAAAGGAGTGATTTGCTCCAAAATAAAAAATGTAAATAAAGAAAAGGTCATTATTTACACTCCCTTTTTTCGGTGCAACACAAAATGTGTGAATGTGTGTGTGTGTGTGTTTGGGGCGGTAAACTATCCCTTTATGTAATTCAATAGAACTCTTGATAAAACTTTCATTCATTGGCTGTAATTCATGATGCAAAATGAATACTATATTCAAGAAAGGATTACAGCAATGAAAGCCCAGCTCTTAGCTGCATTATGACATAAAGGTTAATCTTTAAAAGAGTGAAAAACCCTTCACCTTCGTTATCAGGGTCATGGAAAGTAATTCTCCAGTCTACACAAACATCTTACCACATTTTAAACCTCAAAAGACCAAAAGTGTAATATTACTCCACAATCTAAGTGATAAAAGCTCACCTTTTTAACTTGAGAACAGGTTATATAAATAGCAGCGTTGTTTTAAAAAAGCCGCTTAAAGATAAGAGGTCACATCAGGGGGTTCATAGAGGGGAAGGAACATGAATGATTACGATCTCAAACCGCTGTCTCAACGGCAACACATCAACCCTTAAAATGACATATGATCTGATCACACATGAGACCAGAGACTTACGGAGGTTCTCAAAGCATCTCGCTCTGAGGAGCACCTGGGCGTCTAACCACACACGCACCTCTGCCAACGTAAGGAGATGCTGCTAGATGTTACCCTCACATGCTGATCTGTAACCTGTCGTGTGGTTTTGCCATAAGTGGTTGAGGTCTGAATTTGGCAGGGTATACTGTTCCCAGACCAGCGTTTATGACAACTGGCTGTGGTTAGAGCGATGCTGCAGAGAGCTGTGAACTGCCACAGGGTTTAACCTCACACAGGAAGAGAGCTTACTTTATCTAGCCGGCTGCCTGCGCCCTCCACCACGCAGTAGAGCGTGGGTGTGACACCTGCTTGTGAGTGAACGCAATAGAAAGAGTGTGTCTAGAACATGAAAACATGAATACATGACAAGTTCAATGGGGTTAAAGACAAATATAAAATAAAATCTGTGTTGAGAGTCTTAGGGTGTGTTCACACTTGTAGTTCGGTTATCTTGGTCCTCTTGGTCCGGACTAAAACAGAAAATGATACATTTAGTCCGTGTTTGCTTAGCGTTCACACTGGCATTTTTAATACCGAACCTAACGATACAAAACCAAAGGCATCAGGAAAAAGCCACAACCTGATTGGACAGCTTTTATGATGTACATTTTTTGATGGAACTTGCCGATCATCCAAAACAATGCTGGCTGCTGGGCGAAATGTGCTTTTTAGATTTATATATGTATATATGATTTTTACCAGCTGAGAACAAACGAAGAGCTAATAAAATGTGTAAACAGCACCAGGAATTCCTCCGTTGCACACACAAACAAAGATATGCTGCAAGGACAGCTGACGGCATTTCCAACACTTGTACTGAACTGTAATGGGCAACGTAGCTCCTATGGTCCGTTTAGAGGTCTTTGGTCCATGTTGCATCAATCGAACCGATAGTTTTGAATTTTGGAACTCTAAACATGTGGCATTAACAAAATGTAATTGTTTTTGTGCCATATTTTATATATTTGTATTTATATCAGATTTTGTGTTCTGAATTTGTGAGGTGAAATTAGCTATAAATATTCAGATTATAAAATTACAGCTGAAGATGAAATTCAATATTCAAAATTCAATAAAGAATTCAAAATTCAAAACACAAAAAATCTGATCTTAGAGAAAGTGGCCAAAGGTCAAGCTTTCGAGTTCCTCAGGGAAAAGTAAAGTGTTTCAGAAAAGTCAAACAGAGCATTTGGCCAATCACAGAGCTACTATGGCAGTGGTTCCCTGGGTGCCACCAAGACTGGCTAGGGGTGCCGCAAATGTTCTGCCCAGTTTAATATTTTAATGGCCACCAGTTAAAATTACCGGCAGTATCTTACTGACTCAATTCTGTACCCGCGTGCTGTTTGTCTACAGCCGAAAGCTTTTTAAACGCTCACATCCTTGTGGTGAATGCAGCTGTGTGCGTGAACATTTAAATGCGCTTCTTGACGTCATATGAATGTAAACACAGATGTTAATGTATTACGGGAGTGTTAACAGATGGGACCAAAATATGCTCCACTTTGACGTGATATAAATGTATTAAGTGATGTAGACAGGATAAAAATCTTATATCAAAATATCTGATATGTGTGATGTGTCAATGCAGCCAAATAGACCTGCTGCAACTGTTATAAGCCTTTAATTAATATTAATCAAACAACAATATTGACAAGAAAAGAGAAAATCACTCACCGTCCTTGGCTGGAAAACTTCAGAAACTTTAAGCCCAAACAGGTCTGTTTTCAGTCAAACTCTGACTGCATTGAATCTTTATTAAAGTAGGCTATATCTAATAATCAAACAGTATATTTAAGGTGTTCTGTTTTCATTGAATATTTTTTTTTAATCACAATATTTAAATAATTAATTGCTGCTGTTCCTAAAAAAAACTTAAAGCACTGTTGACTCTGTTTATAACTCTACTTTATTAGGCTACTAGTTCTTGAATAATTCCTTTAAAAACTTGAAGCAATGTTTAAGAGAAACACTTAATGACTACATTATTTTAATAAAAATGTGTTTATATTTACATCAATATTAAACTTTTTAAATAAAGGAGTGTTTTCAATTGCAAATTTGTTTATTAATTTATTTTGCTGCAGTTTACTGCAGTTACTACATTTTGGGAACCACTGCAGGCCTACTTTGGAAATTCCAGCATTACAGATGTGACATTTGCAGTGAAAATGTATACATTAACATCACATATCAAGTACCCATGACCAGTATATCGAACCATTTAATATATTCAACCAAATCTTACCAACTGAAGGACTATTTTAACTTCATGTTAACAATAATAATTTTACAGAGAGATAAGGAATTACCTGAAAAAGTTTCAGCGCTGTGTCACATCCGTAATGTTTTATAGGTAATATCAGTAAAACAATATTCATTCAAGTTGATACTTTCTGTACAAAGCAAACTTTTGTTGATGTTGCATACAAATGGACTCCCTTTTAACACCCATGACAATGCGCATAACAGACGTGACCGTTTTGGATGCATCATATCAATTTATATGTACTGTAGCCTATATCAGTGAGAAAATAACAAACATCAGCGCTCCTTCTTTTACTATAATTATTCTGATAGATGAATGACAATTGCTTGATCTGTGACTTGTTTCAAGCTACTGCAGCTATAGCCAGCATTTGAGAATGGACCATTTTGACAAACTTTGCGATATGAACTGTAATATGATAAACATAATTGCTGCGCTACTCTGCATGCTCCGCTTTTACTCCCACCAGTGCGCCACTGACTAAAGTGGTCAATGCAGACTATATATTTAAAAACGCAGTCTTTAGCAGCTTAGTATTTCTGCATGGCCATATCGTGATTTCAATCTTATTTCGATCTTATAAATCGATCATGCAGCCTTGATGGTTATATCATACAGATGTCTCTCAGACATCAAAGTCTACAAGTTTCTGTAAGTAAGTGCTGCTTTCACCAATGTCACGTCTGTAACGAATAGATGTCACATCCGCAATGATGGGTTTTCCTCATTTATGTGTGTGGCAGGGCGGAGGGCGGGGCTGGGTTGTGATTATACACACCCGGTCCCTTGTCAGGCTAATTAAGCCTCCGAGAGGGATAAAGGCCAATGACAGACGGTGGTGAGGGAGAGAGAGATCGTTAACGGACATGTCTGTCTGTGTGTTTGTTAAAGTTTATTATTAAAACTATTATTTATATTGTCAAGCCGGTTCTCGCCTCCTCCTTTCCATTGATCCCTTTACACTGGTGCCGAAACCCGGGAAATATTATCCAAGTAATGGAAAGGAGGAGGCGAGAACCTCCTCCTTTCCTCCTCCCTGAATCTCCACCCACCAAGTGTCCACCTTTTGCGACTATAGCGGCCCTGACCCCTGAGATTCCAACACATGCCACTTTGCCTTGTCAGGCCACCGGCTCTGCCCTGGACTGTTGTTATTTTTGATTTTCAGGAGCCATCCTTAAAATATGGGGGTTCTGTCCCGTCACGTAATTATGCTTCCATTTAATATCGCGTCAAGACCGAGCAGATCGTTATCATTCAATGTTGATGCACTACACGAACAGGTTTAGCATTGCATACCCTCTTTGTGTTTACATCAGCGTTTCGCACTGAACGTGTTTTCATATGTGCCCTCCTACGAAATTTGACGGGGGAGAATACCAGCACTGGACCTCCTTGGAGTTAAGCCCCAGTAAGCCCATGCATTTATACGGCCTTGATTATTATCTATCACCTCTGAGCCAAGAATCAACAAAGGCATCATTCACACAAGAAGTGCTCTTGAATTTAGTATTTTTTTTAATTTTCTGTACACATAGAGACCAAAGTCATTGGCCGTTGTGTCCCATCATGTCCCACTGTTTTTTTCAGCATCTCTTGCGTGAGTGTCATTTTTTAAGATGGCGTGTCAAGTTAAAAGCCCCAACTCTAAGCCATGTTTTCCTGACTGATCTCACAGTGAAAACAGAAGGGTGGTCAAAGCATTAAGTGTTATTTGGCCAAGGGATATGTGTGAGCTCCATTTTCTGTGTGTATTGTTCAAAGAGGGGTGCCAAAAGCGAGTTGTCAAGCAAGTTGTTTTCAGCTGTACAGGCTGTATTACAGTGAAGATGAATACATATTTAATAAACTGTACCTAAACCTAAACCCAGACCTAAATCTAACAATCAGTAGAGTAAAAATACAACCTCAGAATCATGCTCATCACTGATTATGCAAATGCTTTTGATCCGAATGCAGGATCCAAACCTGTGTCTCCCATGCCGCCAACACAATGCACTTCAGAGTGCACCACCAGGGTGGTTAAAATGGTGGAGCCAATGCAAAAAATATTTGATAGTAGACGCAGCTTGTCAGTGAGTCGGCATAATGTGGCAATCTTAGGGTACTGGAACTCTCGGAAACAACATGCCAACTTCCTGTGTGATCATGTTGCCTTTTATGTGCTCAGAGTGCTGTCTTTGCAGCAGCTCTAAATGCAAGAAGAAAGACTAATCACAATTCAGAATGCAACTATTACAATGCTGTCAGATACATTTTGACTTTAATCTCATATTTCTTTAAAATAAAACCAAACAATGTTTCAGTGGAATCTGTACATTTAGTGTTTTAGGATGAATTAATTGCAGAAATTTGTAGAGAAGAATCTTTTGCAAGAACTATCAAAAGAAAAAAAAATCTGAAATCATTTTAAAATGAGTATGATGTAAACCACATGTTCTGCATCTCGTGGTAAGAACGCCTCCATTAAAACACAACGTTCTCACTGTGATAACTATGTTTTGCAAATTTTTCATAAGTTTTGGACTGCACGATTCTTGAAACTTGCACAGTCTAACAGCTCGGAGGAGTCAGAGGCAAGAAATGTAAGTGAGAATTGATTTGTTTGGGTTTGTCACATCCATCAGTCATCCTCAATATGACGAGATCAGCATCACGGCATAACAGAATGTGGTCTGTAGTGTTTGGCAGACCTTGATGTACATCAACACAAAAGTCTAGTGCTTGAATTTCCCTCTTGTCCCTCTTGTTTGGAGATATATGTGTTTAATGTGTGGAATGAGTTTAGCGTGTGAACTAGGAGCCAGACCACATCAGAAGCGCTCTGCTGTGCAGGCGGACTGCGTGAAAGCATCTCAGATTCTCTGACTCTCTGCACGTAAAATGTTTATTCAGTTTCAATAATTTATGCTCATTGATGACTTTGGGATTTATATGTGGAATATTATGACCGTCCTTAATTAGAGCTAGAAAATGTTAGATACATTTACAAGGTTTAGAAATATTTGCTATCTCAGACAATACGTCAAATGTCTTAGGAATGGTGTAATGTGGGATGGAGCTGAGTTTGCAGTGAGATGAATCCAGAATTCTTCATTATGCTGTGGAACCTACAGTGGAGTTTTTATATTTAAAGCTGAAGTGTGTGATTATTGCACCACTAGTGTAACCAAATGGAACTGCGAAAATTAAAACAGTTTTCAAACAGCTTTCCAGAATATTCCTCCCATCTACCATTGGTGAAACAAACAAACAAACAAACAAATAGAATACAAATAAATGTTTTTAATGATTTGGCACTTTTTTCTTGTCACTAGTCAAATGTAAGCAATTTTTAACATTGCCCATGTTGACTGCAAAATGTCAGATTTCCTTGCTTCCGTTGAAACACACAAGATGGTCTTTGGAACATCCTCAAATCACTCTGGATAACATGATCATTAGGTTTTGCACAAACTTATGGAGTCCATGCCAGCTCCAGTGTATGCTGTCTCATTCTAGAGCCATTTTCTAGACAGTATTATATCTGCAACTCACCAATCACAGCACCCATTGGCTGGCCATAACCTTCTACTCTTCATTGACAAAAAAAAAAAACAAAAGAAAAAAAAAAACACGCACTCATTCAAACACATTTTTCCATTATACAAGCCAGTTCAGCATAAATTTCTCATGGCCACAAAAGAGAAAGATGAATTTTCATTTAATCAAAGTGTCTGTAAGCAACAACCGTAAATCGTAATGCCCAGATGCGATCATGATGAACATACAAACATCTTGCACTAGAAACTATTTATCACTTCTGTGGTAGTTTGGAAGCTCTTGGGTCCCTTTCCACTGTTCCCTCACACAGTGTGGGGGAGCTGGGGTTGGACCTCTGCAGATCTGCTTTGAAAGCAAAGCCCTCATTTGGGCAGAGTGGATTCAGATGGCTTGGCCTCAGCTCAAAGGCAGCTTGCTCTCTGGGTCAGCTCATTACTTCAATTGAAGCAAAGGGCTAATGCCAGTGTGTTGCATTTCAATCATCATACAAAAGCTTAAATTGCTGGGTCATGACTTATGTGATACATGGACAAAGATGACGCTTTCCTTTTGAGTTTTGACCAGCTCCATATGTGAGCCTGCAGGTCATCACTCCGTAACTGGAATATTTTAGCTCATGACCTAAAATGCTAAACTTCATCACTGGTTACCTTAGAGTAACCGGTTCTGAACAGGTTGAATTAGTTTTTTAAATCCCTGAATTATATGATTTTCATGATTTTCGGTTATATCAGCAATTCTGGAATGTAAATGTTTTTAGCCAAAGTAGATGAACAGCATACAAAAATACTCAATACAAATAAGTGTTTTCTGCACTGCTATTTAGCAACCCGTATGTTGTTTCTGATACTTCCGGTACTCTAGGATTGACCACATTATGCCGACAAGCACCATCAGAAAATATTCACGTTCACATAATCAGTGATGAGTGATTACTGCCTGTACAGCTGAAAACCACTTGCTTCACAACTTGCTTTTGCCACCCCTCCGTGGACATTACACCAGTAAAATGGAGCTCACACATGCCCATATGCCCAACAACACTTTCATCCACTAGGGGTAGTTTTTCAGTTTTTTATAAATGTAACCCTGGGTTAAGTTCTGCATGTTTATATTATATTTTATTTTTATTTATTTTCAATAAGAGGTATATGCACAAATTTGTTGATATGTGACATAAGATTCTAATTTGTTAAACTGAAGTGGACATGTCCAGGCATGTTCATATCAGTAAATTGTGTTTGGTTTAACGTTATTTGCTAAAATACGGTTTAGTCCCGCCTAATATGAGTTGAGGCACCTGTAATTGGCCGGTGCGCATGTCAGTTAAGAGTTAAGCGGCGAGAAAAAACACTAGAGGGTACGAGAATGTTGTCGGCATGATAACAAAGAAGATGCCGGTTTATTTGTGTTAAATATAGTCAGAACTGTATTAATTGAGTGTTAAGCTGCATAGTATTCCGTTGTGAGGTCATCACGACGCGATTCGGAAGAACTGTTTGTTAGTCTTACACACGATTGTCATTTCATTGAACCGGACCATTCATGTTACCCGTGAGAAACTTAAATTTAAAGTTACCACTTACGTCAGTGATTCAAAGGATATCTAAATGATTTCTGTGCACTGTTATTGTTTAATCGCGAGTGACAGAGCAGCCGAGGAGGAATCCAGATAGCGCTCCTAATTGCTGTGTGATTAGGAGTTCCTCTGGCATCGCGGGAGAATCAGTTTGTTTACTGATGACATCTTCACGTGGATGGATTTGACGGGTGACTGGAAGCTTTAACACTGACCAAGCGCACTCAGGTACATTTTGTTTATTTCATTTGTGCTCTATTAGAGCGAAGTGGCCATTTTACGTTTCACTCGGCCTCAACGCACACAAGCGACGATTCAGGCCTGCAACGAGTGTGTGTGTGTGTGTGTGTGTGTGCCCACAATAAGTTGTTTTCTTTTATTAATGAGTGATAACATTGTTTAATACCCTGCAACTCATTGAGTATATTATTACATAGTTACAGTTTATTTTTTCCGGTTGGAAGTAGAGTTTGTTACTTGTTTATTTCTGTGCTAAGCATTTAAAGATACAGAATTATACTGGTATATTGTTACGCTAAGTGACGACAATTTTATACTTTATGTAAAATATTTTAAGGTTAATTTAAAGTAGGGTTTAATTGTAAACCCAATTGCAAAAGAAGATTTAAAAGGTTAACCCTGTAAGTGTTTGTTGATTGTGAACAAAAGAGTCAATCAAGCACTGTATTTCAAAATACCTGTTTACTTA
Organism: Xyrauchen texanus; assembly: GCF_025860055.1. Taxonomy (NCBI): domain Eukaryota; kingdom Metazoa; phylum Chordata; class Actinopteri; order Cypriniformes; family Catostomidae; genus Xyrauchen; species Xyrauchen texanus. The sequence continues at coordinate 6,754,774 of NC_068305.1, forward strand.
TAAGTTGAGTCAAGATATTCTAGCATAGTAAGTGTAGTTCATGTTTGTAAATCTTTGGTTTTGTAAATAAATTTATTGTATATTTTATGAAGTGTGGTCATTTAAATAGTACAGATAAGTATCAGTAATTGGTGAAAAGTGCTTTACAGAGTTCAAAGTTACAATTTGTAAGGAGCAGTTGTAGGAATCAAGGGTCACAGAACATAAGATTCCGTCGAGAGACACAATTAAATGAATCCGGTTTCTAGCATCAATAATCCAAAGGGTAGACACACCTAGGACAGTAGAGGGCGCTACATAAAGAAACTGATTTTAACTATACATAAGTCAACCTACTGTTTTCGATCTCAATGTGAGAACAATCTGGAGCAGCACACACAGCGTGACCACTATAGTCTGTTTACCAAGCGAATGACTCTTATGAGCCAGTTCTTCTGAATCTACAATATAGCACGAAACATACAGCGTGACCAATGTAGTCACATTCTCAAACAAATAACTCTGTTGAGCTAATTCTTTTGAATCTACGGTTCGTCCAGTGTATGTTTCCTGAACAAATGACTCTTATTAAGGAACTCTCTTAAATCAGGCAGTGCTGTTACTGACTGGACAAGATCTACTCAAAGATAGGTCAACATTACGAGTTTTGTTGGAATCTATGGAATATTAAAACATTTACATTTACGCATTTGGCAGACGCTTTTATCCAAAGCGACTTACAGATCACTTATTACAGGGACAATCCCCCCCCGGAGCAACCTGGAGTTAAGTGCCTTGCTCAAGGACACAATGGTGGTGGCTGTGGAGATCGAACCATTGACCTTCTGATTAACAGTTATGTGCTTTAGACCACTACACCACCACCACTCCAACAAACATTTATTTAATTAAATGTGTTAGCACATTTTTTGTTTAGTTTTGCTTTCATTTAATACGTACAGTATTTACAATAGAATAAATAAAATAAAAAATCTCATCTGGGGTACCAGCATTCAAATCTCTGGTATTTTAAGCAAATAAATAAAACCAAAAGAAAGTTCCACTGCTGCTAAGTCCTGAAAGTCATCTATTTGCTGCTTTGCCATCAGTCATGTGCAGCTAATTTTGGTGCCCCCTTTACCAACATAAACACATATTTGTTTTCATGTTGATTGAATCTTGACAACATTGGCTTGCTTTATGGATTTGTTCATAGTCTTGATTTGGCAGCAGGACCCCAATGAAATTCAGTGAGTAAAAAAATCATGAATTATACTCTCATATCCACAAAACACTCCCATGGCTGTTACACAGCTGATATCTTGAATAGAAAATATGTTTAGTTGTTGGATAAATAATCTCTAGTCTCTAATATTCTCATTGATGTAAATAAACATCATTGGTTTTGTCAGGGCCGGCCTAAGCCTTAATGAGGCCCTAAGCAGAATTTAATTTGGGGGCCCCTCGGTGCCGCCAATACGATTGACTATTGTCAATGCTTGATTATTCGCACACTAGAAATCTAATATTGCGTTTTTGTATAATTACCATTGTCCAATGCCATAATATATCATACAAATGTGCTCTTGGGAGCCCCCTGGTGGCCACGGGGGCCCTAAGCAGCCGCTTAGTTCGCTTATGCCTTGGGCCTATTTGCTGCCCACAGCAATATATTTTGAGGACCTATAGTTGTGTAATTCAGATCAAGCAAAGCATGCAGTTCTGCAACATGGTCTGGTGCCTGCCCTTGCAACCCCCACCCCCCATAGATGAATTTTTACATCATATTCCACAGTGAAGTACTTGGGTGTTATATTTGCTACCAATCTGTCCATTTAAAATCTTTTTTCCAATGTTTGTAGAACAGCATTCTTCCACTTCAGAAATATAAGTTACAACACATGCACTCTATTACTGATGCCGAAACATTTTATGATATCTACGCTAATATTATACTATTTTTCATATCCTGAGGTTACCAGAGCCGGCAAGATCCAGCTCCGTTCATTATTTGTGTCGGACTCCACTGATATGTGTCTCTGAGTGATGATGACTAAAGGCAGCCGGTGTAAGCCAGACATCACTTCAGACTTTTATAATGGCTTCAGAGGATGAACTGATGCCAACTCCTGTTGTAACGCATTGGAAACTTCATAAGCCATTGCCTGAACAATGGATTTAAGAACCTCACCGAAATGATCTGCCAGATGAACTGCGATGCACCTCATTGATCTCAGCCTGCATCACTTTGGTATATTTATGGACTACACTCTTGAAATGGAATACATAGACAATCATTTAATTGCAACAAAAGTCTTCACCAGTCAACTAACAAAGGACAATGCATCTATGTGAACTTCTGCAGTTAATCCAGGATGGACTTCAAAGACATTAGTCATTAATCTTACAGTTCATCAAAAACAATGACCTGCACATCACATAATTAACTAATATTGGAATTATATTCATGTTGTTTAGCCAGAGGGGAACTGAAACCCACATTGAGCCTGGTTTCTCCCAAGGTTATTTTTCTCCATTAACCAACATCTTATGGAGTTTTGTGTTCCTTGCCATAGTCACCTTCAGCTTGCTCACAGGGGTTCTAAAAACAATTATTATTGAATTATTAAATTTTTATACACAATTTACAATAATACTTAATCAAACTACACAATGATCAATCTAAGACTTTATATATATTACAGTTTCATTTGTATTTATTTTTGAATGCATGATTTTCTGTAAAGCTGCTTTGAAATTGTGTATGTTGTGAAAAGTTCTATACAAATTAAAAGGCCGACTTGATGTGACCAATTAAAGTGGATCAGTGAGCAAAACACCCAAACAGCACCATGTCACACTTAACTTTGACCGCTAGACACATAGAGTCCTTTAGCTAGCCCCATTATCCCCTTAGACCACACATACACTGCCCCATATGACTCCATTGTGGAGATCTTCCTATAGATTCATATCTTTGGTTTTTACAGGCTAATCCAATTTAGTGGGTGATCGTCCACTGGTCTGGTGAGCACATGTGCAGTGATGCTGGAGTGTGCATTTAGTGGAATAACCTCATGCACATCTTGACTGTTTTATGATCTGATGGCCAGTGGCTAAACCAAAATATAAAACAGCAAATGTAAATAATCGGCATGCAAGAGTTTTGCAGTTTCGCAGTTGGAGAAAACTCCATCACATGAGGGCATTTTTTTCAACAACTATTGTCACTTTTGGTCTTGTGGATTTTTAAACAACCGTAAAAATCTTAAAACACAATTTTAACACATTTGTCATTATTGATTTTATTTTTGTTCACTAACAAAATTCAATTTATTCTGTGATAGTTGGACAGTTTGAATGGATTGATCCAAGATGGCGGCGCGGTAGCACGCAGCGGCCACTCCGGATCCACAATGGTGGTATTTTTGTTAAAAAGGCCCGACTTTTGCAACACATGGACATCGGAGCAACCGGTGTTCGTGTCTACCATCGCCAGACACTACTGAAATATAAGACTCATGCAAAAACCAAGCTGCATGATGACCTGCAGGAGGCGCTACGCGTACTCGGCTTGCTGCGGAGACCAGGCCTCCAGCCCTCGGCGTCGCCTGATGCCGGTGGCCGGGGAGAGGACGCCGTAAGCGGTGTGCGAGAAAGAGGGCGGGGGTCCATGCTAGGCTAAAACAAACCCTAGCCGGCCGGCTCTCCCGTCTATCCTGCTCTCAAATGTTTGCTCCCTGGACAATAAACTGGACTATATCCGACTCCAGCAGGCTACGCAGCGTGAGTTTAGAGACTGCTGCGTCTTTGTTTTCACTGAGACAGAGTTCCGGATGCCGCCATTCAGCTAGACGGGCTCGCCTCTTTCGTGCCGACAGAAATACAGCTCTCTGCGGTAAGACTCGCGGTGGTGGCTTGTGTGTTTACATCAACACGGAATGGTGCAAGAACTCTATGCTAGTCTCTAGTTACTGTTCATCGCTGTTGGAGCTTGTGACTGTTAGATGCAGACCTTTTATCTACCACGGAATTCACCACTGTTTGCATAACCGAGTTTACATTCCCCAGCGCTAACGCTAAGGAAGCGCTCTGTGAACTGTATGGGGCTATGAGCTGAACTGCAGAACGCTCACCCCGACGGACTGTTTATTGTCGCCGGAGATTTCAACCATGCGAATCTCAAGACAGTGCTCCCTAAATTCCATCAGTATGTGGACTTTGCAACGAGAGGGGCTGAACGCGCTGATCTTGTTTACACAAACATCCCAGGCGCTGCATCGGGCGGAGCCCCGCCCCACCTCGGCTACTCAGACCACATCTCTGTTATGTTAATTCCAGCATACAGACCGCTCGTCAGACGCACAAAACCGCTTCAGAAGCAGGTGAAAACCTGGCCAGCAGGAGCCATCTCTGCTCTTCAGGACTGTTTTGAGTGTACTGACTGGCACATGTTCAGGAGGCTGCAACATATGGCGATTCTACCAACTTGGAGGAATACACAGCATCAGTGACCAGCTACATCAGCAAGTGCATTGATGATGTCACTTTCTCCAAGACCATCACCACACGCTCCAACCAGAAGCCGTGGATGACTGCGGAGGTGCGCACGCTGCTGAGGTCCCGAGACTCTGCCTTCAGAGCAGGCGATAAGGCAGCCCTAAGAACAGCTAGGGCCAAACTGTCACGGGCAATCAGAGAGGCAAAGCGCGACACGCCCAGAGAATCCACAGTCACTTCCAGGACAGCGGTGACACGCGGCGCATGTGGCAGGGCATCCAGGCCATCACCAACTACAGGACAACATCGGTTGCCTGTGACAAAGATGCCTCCCTTCCAGATGCGCTGAACGACTTCTACGCTCGGTTTGAAGTGCAGAACGACGTGATGGCGAGGAAGACCACCCCTCCTCCCAACGACCAGGTGCTCTGTCTTACCACGGCAGATGTGAGGAAAACTCTACGTAGAGTCAACCCACGGAAGGCTGCTGGACCAGACAACATTTCTGGCAGAGTGCTCAGAGGATGTGCAGACCAGCTAGCAGATGTTCTTACCGACATCTTCAACATCTCTCTGAACAGCGCCATTGTTCCAACGTGCTTCAAGGCCACCACCATCATCCCCATGCCAAAGAAGTCTTCAGTGTCCTGCCTCAACGACTACCATCCCGTCGCACTTACACCCATCATCATGAAGTGCTTTGAGAGGCTCGTCATGAGGCACATTAAGACCCAGCTGCCCCCCTCACTAGACCCACTGCAGTTTGCGTATCGTTCAAACCGTTCAACAGACGATGCCATCGCCACAACCCTCCATCTGGCCCTCACCCACCTAGACAATAAGGACTCATACGTTCGAATGCTGTTCATAGATTCGAGCTCAGCATTCAACACAATCATTCCCCAGCACCTGATTGGAAAGCTGAACCTGCTGGGCCTGGACACCTCCCTCTGCAACTGAATCCTGGACTTCCTGACTGGGAGACCTCAGTCAGTCCGGATCGGGAACAGCATCTCCACCACCACCACACTGAGCACTGGGGCCCCCCAGGGCTGTGTGCTCAGTCCACTGCTGTTCACTCTGCTGACTCACGACTGTGCAGCAATGCACAGCTCGAACCACATCGTCAAGTTCGCCGATGACACGACCGTGGTGGGTCTCATCAGCAAGACCGACGAGTCAGCATACAGAGAGGAGGTGCAGCGGCTGACGAACTGGTGTAGAGCCAACAACCTGTCCCTGAATGTCGACAAAACAAAAGAGATGGTTGTTGACTTTAGGAGAGCACAAGGTGAACACACTCCGCTGAACATCGACGGCTCCTCTGTGGAGATCGTCAAGAGCACCAAATTCCTTGGTGTTCACCTGGCGGAGAACCTCACCTGGTCCCTCAACACCAGCTCTATCACCAAGAAAGCCCAGCAGCCTCTCTACTTTCTTCGAAGGCTGAGGAAAGCACATCTCCCAACCCCCATCCTCACTACATTCTATAGAGGGACTATTGAGAGCATCCTGAGCAGCTGCATCACTGCCTGGTTTGGGACTTGCACCGTTTTGGACCGCAAAGCCCTGCAGAGGATAGTGAGGACAGCTGAGAAGATCATTGGGGTCTCTCTTCCCTCCATCAAAGACATTTACAATAAACACTGTATCCGCAAAGCAACCAGCATTGTGGATGACCCCACACACCCCTCACACAAACTCTTTACCCTCCTGCCGTCTGGCAAGAGGTACCGAAGCATTCGGGCCCTCACGGCCAGACTGTGTAACAGCTTCTTCCCCCAAGCCATCAGACTCCTTAATTACTCAGAGACTGGTTTGACACACACACACACACACACGTGTCCTGAGTTGCACTTTAATTACTGTCACTTTATAACTGTCTGCTACCCCAATAACTGCTATGTGCATAGAATCTCATAGAATGTTATGTTTACATTTTTAGAAACTGTCATCTTTTTGCACTACTGAGTACTGGTCGGCGCTGCACTGTGTCTATTGTCCTGTTCATTGTCAGAAATTTGTTGTACTGTCCCGTACTTTTTGCACATGTTTGCACGTGCACTTTATATAGGTATATAAAGGTGTATATATAGGTATTTTATATAGGTATTTTATTTCGTTGTGTTGTCTCATGTGGTCCTGTGTTGGTCCTTTGTTGTTTTTATGTAGCACCATGGTCCTGGAGGAACGTTGTCTCGTTTTGCTGTGTACTGTACTAACTGTATATGGTTGAAACGACAATAAAAACCACTTGACTTGACTTGACAGTTATGACAGTCATGAACATTTCACCACAACTTCCAATTTTAGTGTGACCTTTCATGTAACAAAAAGAAAAAGCCCAGGGATATAATTGTGCCCGTTTCCATGAGAAACACCCATGAATAAACTTGTATTTGTAGTCAGTGTTGTAGAGACAATCTAGCATCTTATCTAAAAGAAACTAAAGTGTCAAACGAGGCTAATTTCATCTAATGTATGATTTTTGTGGACTGATCGTGACAGCAAATCTGATGTGATACATCGCAGTACAATATGCTACAATCGCCTGTGGCCATATGGGATAACTGTGCATATTATCGTGATATCTTTTATCCAACAATGTGCAAGATTGTGTGTCAGAGATAATGCATGCAGCAGTTTTCCTAATGAAATTATTAAGTCATAACATTGCAGAGACATTCAGTGAGACGAAAGATAACAGGAAAAGTGTTTTTATACATCACTTTATTGGAGTCGCTCTGCCAGTAGCTATAGACCATGCCGAACATAAATACATTTGCATGTAAAGTATATATAAATCAGTAGCAGTATTAGAGTTCATGGTACATCTTTCTGTAGTTTCAGAACCAGTCGATATATCATGGGATGTATATGTTTGAGAACTTCCTGAATTTTACCTCTATATGTGAACAATTGCTCCCTTCAAGTATAGTCAGATGTATTGTATTTACGAGACAAAACCATAATGTCATAATTACCACTGGGAAACTAAAGATTTACTTTAAGCCCTGATTTTCCTTGTTGATGGTTAATCAGAATAAAGTCGGAAGACAATTGTGAATGTTGACTGAACAATTTAGTTTGTAGTGTACTTATTTCTTGTAGGTTGCTGTTGATAAAGAATAGTGATAAAGCTAGTTGATTCTTAGGCAACAGGTAGTGTGACAAAACTGCATTTTCTATAGTTTTCTATGGCTGCACAACAATGCACACATACATAGATAAAGAATCAGTTATAAAACGAATGTGTATCATTTGCTTTTTAGTTCCCTTTCGTAGGAACTCTACCAATGGGAACACATCAGTGATCACATGGTCTGATACCCATTTACAGTCACACCCATTCTTTGGCTGATGGCATTTAAGTGACGCCCGTAAGGAGCTAAATCATGGGATCCTTATAAGCGTCAGCCCAAAGTGCCATCGCTCAGATTGTCTTACTTCAGTACATGTATTTGTCTAAGCCCGTGAAGTTTCTATTGACTTAAGTCGAAGCAAGGATTGATTTTCTCCCTTTTTGAGTGGCAACATGTAAGGATGTCATTGAAAACAGTGTAACTTCAGAACAATTTCATATGCTGCTTTCTGCATTGCAAAGGACCAACCGGGACAATGCCGCTTCATCAAGGCTCACATTTTCTCTCCACAAGATGCTATCCCCAGTTGTTCCAGTTCTGCGGCTTCCTAATATGGAGCTCTGTTATCTTTAAGCCGTTTGGGATTTCGACTCTGTGCTTGAGAAGATGGAGTGTGAACGGACACCGGAATCCCCTAAGTCAAGACAACATACTTTGTTTCTAGGTGTGGTGCTGGACTCGCAGGTGATTTTGGCGCGCATGTCTCCAGCTCACGTTCAGTCATTACGCTAGTAGCTTGCGATGTTCAGAGTGGGGTGTGTTCTCCCTGCGAGAACATTTCGCAGGCTGTTGGGGCTTTTGATCACTGTGTCCGTTGTCATTCCCCTGGGCATGTTGCATGCAGGACCTTTTCAGTACTGGATGAAAATCAGTTGGTGATTTGCATGCCCTGTTGATCAATCTTTTGTGTATGGATTTTGCGCCAGGGTTATCAAAGGTTGTGTTGAGACCTTGTTTGGGGTATTTGCATAAAATCTCTACATCTTTTAGCTTGCAAACTGTTCATTTGCACTTTTTCTCCTCCTCCATTTGAGTGATATGAGAGTGAACTGGTTAGTGCAGTTATATGCTACACATATGCTAATTGTACTAACCAGTGATGTAAGTCAGAGCAGTCACAACAGAGGTGATTCGATCTCTAAGCAGAGGCTGTCTCATTGGTTTGTTGATGCAATTTCGAGTGCTTTTGAGGCACTCTGTTTGCCTTTGCCTTTGGGTATTCAGGCTCATTCTACGAGGAGCATGGCATCCTTGTGGTCTTTGACTAGAGGTGCGGCCTTACATCCACCCAAGGAATTGGCACGATTGTACAAGGGCTTCAGACCACGTGATCACTGACATGTTCCCATTGCATCATCATGCTGTGTGGAGTTCTCACACAGGGAACCAAAGTAACATACATAACCGAGATATTTGTTGTATAACGTTTTAAAGCTTCCTGTTTTGTTAGTAAGCGAAAAAGAGAAAAAGCATCAAAAAATGCCCATTGTTCATTTGTTTTCCAACCAAAATAACTTTACCCACTTTACATTGCAGTGACAACATCCAGGCTAGTAAGTTGGAACTTCAGAGGAGGACTTAAGGGATAGTTCATCGAAACTTAATGGGATAATTCATTAAAAAAAAGAAATAGAATTGTAATTTTTGGGTGAACTTTAAATCACTTTAAAGGCAGAAAATGACCTAAAAACTAATGATAATGCTAAATGCTAATGTTGGCAATGGTAAACTGCAGTGTGACATACTTTAAACAGTAAACATCTTAACATTTTATTTGTAATAGTACATTGACATACCATTACAAAAATATTTTTACTATACCATACAATCATAGTATCAGATGGTAAAACCATGCTACTTTGATAAATACCATGACTACAAAATTACCATAGTATTTACATGAAAACTCCAAGGTACCTCTAAGAATAAAAATGAAATCACCTTTCCAAAAAAATAATACATAAATCAAATAAATTATAATAATAATAAAAAACATTAAGAAAACAAGATACTTTTTAGTTCTGCAGTGTAATATGGTTTGATCTTACTGGAGTTCTTTCATCTCAGCTTTGAATGTTGCATCTGGGTCTGTAGGCTCATGCAGAGATATCTGTGGTTCAGTGCCTTAGAGAGGAGAGAACGACTCTTAATAAACAAACTAATGGGTCCCATACGCAAGCCCTCACTTCTCTATTTTTATTTCTCTCTGAGTACAGGCAGCAACAATGCATTCAGAGCAACGCAATTAGAGAAAGAGAGAGAGAGAGAGAGAGAGAGTGAAAGGCAAAGAGAGACAGAGAGAGAGAGAGAGAGAGAGAGAGAGAGAGAAAGGCAAAGAGAGAAACCAAAAATTAACTGGCGTCAGTGTTTGTAGTTTAAGTTTGTTTAAGGGCGATGGCTTTCATAACTGGGCCCAGAGCTTTCAAAATCATTTTAGAAATCTCTGAAAAGAACCATATATTGATGAATATTTTTGGTTATTTTTAAAACTGAAATTTGGCTTGCAAATCTAAAGTAACTTTACTGTAAATGAACTAAAAACATGCAATACCTCAGCTGGAAAAAGACACTATATTGAGATTTTCATACATGGAGCACAACCATTTCAACCGTTCTAACAAAAAGAATAATTTAGTAATAAGTTAACATATTAAATGATTTCTTAAGGATTATGCGACATCATTTTCTTAGTAGACTGTAGTAATGACAGCTGAAAATGGGGCTTTGCCATCATGGATAAAAATTGTATAATAAATAACACACATAGATATTATATCTCTGTAATCTTTAACCACATTGCACTTAAGAAATGAAAATTCTTGTTTTGAAACTAAACGTTCTGAACAATTATTTTTATAATAATAATAGCCAAATTACTGGATATTTCTCTTCATTATAATGAAAGGGCATTTGCTGTCAGCCACCCCAGCATTGTGCTTGTGTGTGTCAAGACAGCAGACCTTCTCGTAGAAGAATACCAATACAAACGGCTGAGTATTTATTTGTACATTTAAATTACGCCAGGGACGGACAGGAAAGATACATTTTTCATAGAAACTGGCCCAAAAAATTGTGGGGGAAGAGAGATAGGGAGAGGGAAATCTGGCCCAAAAGTTGGGGAAAGTGTCCTTTTCTGCATATCGCTGCCCACTGTAGCCCATTCGGACCCGTTTCACGTACGGCCCTTTGGGAAAAGACCCTTTTCTCCCGATGGCCCTGAATTACACAAACACTTATGTACTTATGGATGGTATTCTGAGCAAAGACCAGTATATGTATGCCTTCTTGTGAATTAAGCACGTGTGGATCTGTTGCCTTGGATTATCACGTGCATCTGTCGATCTGTTGCGATAGTCAACATTGCGCAACCACAGACACAGAAGATCTCACGCATTTTTGTATGAAACCCTCAAAGCTTTCATAGGCTATTTAGTGGGGAAAAGATAGAAAACCCTTTATTCCCCTAACAAAATTAGCCAGCTTGAACGGGAACGTGGTTCCCCCACAATTCTCTCCAGAAACTCCCTTATCCCGCATTACCCGCAATTTCCAGCCACTTGTATCAGCCATAAAACATATGATTAATAATTTTTGAAACAGGGTCTGGACATTGATGGTTTTAAGTGCTCAAATTATAAATGCAATCCATTGATTTCAGTTGGATTTCAGTTGGATACTGCTTTTCCTTATTATTATTTCTCGATTTGAGTTGCTATAACTTTTTAATCTTATAGTAAAAAGGGTCTTTGGCTAACTGCACTTTGTGTCATTTTGGGATGGATGGGATGAATAGTTGCTTAGGAACAATCAGTTAAAGGAACAGTTCACACAAAAATTTAAATAATGTAATTATTTACTCACCCTCTTTGTTGTTTTAAACCTGTATGACTTTCTCATTTCTGAAATAACTATATAAATGACTAATTGAAATTGAAGTTGTTATTCAGTCTCAAATAAAATAAAATCAAAACATTGATCAATTTCTGTAAACAGCACAAATCAAATATGGCAACAAGTCAATAACATCAAACATCATTGGTTTGTTGTTTTTGATGAGTGGAATGATGTTCTGGGATGAACAGGACACAACCAACTTGACACTGTGTGTTGAATAAATTGTATTTCCATCTAAATTGTCATCAAACTTAACAGTTACATTGAAAAAAATGTTGCTGTTCATTTACAGTACAGTAAATTACTGTCAGGACAGATGGCAGTACATTACTGTAAATATAATAATAATAATGAGGTCCCATAATTCTAATTTGCAACAACTTACTGTATATTATCCGTAATGTATATACTTACGGTATTACTGTACTGTATTTATTGGTTGGTTGATGTAACATAAAAGAATAAAAAGGAAAGATAATGTTCAATTCCAATTCACATAACAAGAGTACAAGTTGCTTTGACTCATGCGATGTGTGTCCAAACAAAGCTGTTTTCCACACAATCCATTTGCATTGATCAGCGTCTCCTTCAGGGGTGTCATGCACCATTTTTTTTGTGGGAGCACCAAGGTCAGCCACCACATCCTGGAATAAATCACTGGACACAGTATCACCTTTTTAATATAACACTTAAATTTACAACTGTTTGTCAATAAGTGTGTAATTTGTAAATGTAAAATCAGTAATGATTGTATTTCTTTACATTTTTATGAGGTAGAGTGTGTGTCTGACATCTTAGGCCATTTTGGTAACACTTTATTTTATAGTGTTCCTGTTACAGTGTAACTACCTATAGTAAGTACAGATACTAAATAATGTAATAACATGAAATAACATGTACTTAATATGGAACTAATTATGGCACAGCATGTACTTACACATTGTAATTATGTAGGTGAAACAGAAATGCATTATTACATGTGCGTGTATTAATCTTGTTACAGTGGAACAGACAAATGTTGTTACAGGTAATAGCATTATAATTATATTAAAATGACACACTATTACATAGTATTAATCACTATTATATAAAGTGTATCTAGACTGTACTTAAGTACACTTCATGTTCAACTACATACCTTAACAACCTGTGCTTAAGTTTAAATTATCTCACTAGTACACAGCTGAGTGCATGTAATAGCTTAATAATTACAATAGAGTTACACAATATTACATAGTATTAATCAATGTAAAATAATTTGTATCTAGACTGTACTTAAATGTACTTCATGTGTAACAACATACCTCACTGAGCATGCGTAATTAGTATTTTTTGAACACACTGTCTGTGTTGTTTTAGGACCCGTTTTACTAAAGTAATTATGCAAATACTGATGCAAAAAAAATCATTATAGCAATACAAAAGTTTTGAAAATGGTGTGCAGGGTTTATCAGAGTTGGGTATGTTCATGCCACTGTAAAATACATATGTAAAGTATAAATTGGCTAAAATGTCTGAGACATCACTGTTTTGGTGACAACAGTTGCCAGTTTTTATTGTAAAGTTTTTAGGGCTGTGAATCGTACATTTTTATACTAATAAATCGCACAGGTTTCCACTGCTATGCTGACGATACACAACTTTAACGAAAAACTAATTCATGCGTTCATGACCTCAAGACTAGATTATTGTAATGCATTACTGGGAGGATGTCCAGCAAGATCAGTAAATAAACTTCAATTGGTTCAAAATGCAGCAGCCAGAGTGCTGACGAGAACCAAGAAATATGATCATATTAGCCCCATTTTATCATCGTTACATTGGCTACCTGTTAAATTCCGTATTGATTTTAAAATTCTGTTAACTACGTACAAAGCTTTGAATGGTCTAGCTCCGCAGTACTTAAGTGATCTTCTACCACGCTATATTCCAACACGTTCATTAAGATCGCAAAATTCTGGCCTATTAATAGTTCCTAGAATATCAAAATCCACTAAAGGAGGAAGATCCTTTTCATATTTGGCTCCTAAACTATGGAATAGTCTCCCAAACACTGTTCGAGATGCAGACACACTCTCTCAGTTTAAGTCTAGACTAAAGACTCATCTATTTAGCCAGGCATACACCTAATTTATCCTCCAACCCACAATTAGGCTGCTTTAGTTGGGTCTGCTAGAAACTAGAAACATTGAGCATGATCTCTAACTCTGCAATAAATTAAATGGCATCTACGCTTACATCTTTTTATTTGTTTCCCTGTCTCAACCTCGGGACTCCTATCCTGAGGTCACCAGAACCGGCTGGATCCTGCACCATTCCTGCTTCATGTTGGACTCCACTGCTACATGTCGCAGAATGATGATGACTAAATGCAGCCGGTGCCAGCCAAACATCACTTCAATCTATTATGACGGACTTCAGAGGATGAAATGATGCCAACTCCAACCTGCATCACCTCGGTCTATTTATGGAATACGATCTTGAAATGAAATGCTTAGACTAACTATTGCCAACAAAAGCCTTCATCAGCCAATTAACAAGGACAGTTGCATCTATGTGAACTTCTGCAATTAATCAAGATGGACTTCAAAGACTTTGGTCATTAATCTTACAGTTCAAACACAATCTATGTTTAATCACTGACCCTTAACACGTAGTTTAATAATTTTAAACCATGATTTTACCTATACATAATTAATATTTACATTACATTCATAATGTTAGCCAGAGGGGAACTGGCCCCCACAGTGAGTCTGGTTTCTCCCAAGGTTATTTTTCTCCATTAATCTACATCTTATGGAGTTTTGTGTTCCTTGCCACAGTCGCCTACAGCTTGCTCACTGGGGTTATTAATACAATTATCATTTAATTATTTTTAAACACTATTAAAAATCTTATTTTATCTAAATTACACAATGATGATTAATCGACTTTATAGACATTAGTTTTATCGTCTGTTAATGCTGATATTCTCTAAAGATGCTTTGAAACGATGTGTGTTGTGAAAGGCGCTATACAAATAAAATTTAATTGAATTGAATAAATGTGTGGACTGTGAAAACGATGATGCATTTTTAGTCATGTGATCTATCCAACCAAAACAATCAAGATGGTGGCCTGTGTTATAGAGGCGCTGTTGTGCCTGATACTCACTTTGTGTCACTTTGTACAACCTTCACATTGCATTCCTTCAAAGGCGAAAGGAAGTTTACTCGGAATTGGTGTCCGGCGTCGGAACACTAGGACATTTGCGTTTCAGACCGTACATGCAGCGGGGATTCGCCGCATGCGCAGTGACACAATTTAAGCATTTTCATACATTTCAGTGTGTACGAGCAACTTTTGGAAAAGGCTTGAAAACGTTGGTGTGGACGGAGAGCGTTTTGAAACGAAAACACAGTTTTCAAATGTATCTGGATGAATGTAGACGTAGCCTCAATTTATATCAAACTTTATTGGCAAAATAAGCTTAAGTGTACTGTACACTACCAATTAATAATTAGACACAGTACATACATCCATTCATACATCCGTCTTCAACCGCTTATCCGAAGTCGGGTCGCGGGGACAGCTGCTCCAGCAGGAGGCCCCAAACTTCCCTATCCCGAGCCACATTAACCAGCTCTGACTGGGGGACCCGGAGGCATTCCCAGGCCAGTGTGGAAATGTAATCTCTCCACCTAATCCTGGGTCTTTCCCGAGGCCTCCTCCCAGCTGGACGTGCCTGAAACACCTCCCTAGAGAGGCGGCCAGGGGGCATAGTTACCAGATGCCCAAACCACCTCAACTGACTCCTTTCGACGCAAAGGAGCAGCGGCTCTACTCCGAGCTCCTCACGGATGACTGAGCTCTAATGGAGAAGCACACTTCTGAGGAAGCCCATTTCGGCCGCTTGTACTCGCGACCTAGTTCTTTCGGTCATGACCCAGCCTTCATGACCATAGGTGAGGGTAGGAACAAAAATTGGCCGGTAGATCGAGAGCTTTGCCTTCTGGCTCAGCTCTCTTTTCGTGACAACGGTGTGATAGAGCCCCCGCTTCCCCGATTCTCCGGCCAACCTCCCGCTCCATTGTCCCCTCACTCATGAACAAGACCCCAAGGTACTTGAACTCCTTCACTTGGGGCAATACCTCCTTCCCTACCTGGAGTACGCACTCCATCGGTTTCCTGCTGAGAACCATGGCCTCAGATTTAGAGGTGCTAATCCTCATCCCAGCCGCTTCACACAGTACATACAGATGACCTATAAAACAAATTGAACGCAGAAGTTTAATTTAAAATAATTTTCTCTGGTTGCCGTTCAGTCTCTTGTGCACATGGCGTTGAACTCTTGTGCTGTTTCCCTTTGACAATGATTTCAGATGACAGTGAGTGAGCGTTTTCAGGCTTGCCCGTTATCTCTCCCACACCTGGCTCACCACTTGGAGGTGAAGTCTCCAATCGCCATAAAGAAAAATTCTCAGTAAATCAGCCCCCTTGTTTATTTTGCGTCGTGCGTAATGAAAAAGCATGCACTGCCCTTACAAAACAATTTCGTGATTGGCACTCTTTATTTTCAAATTCAAATTATTTGTATTGCGCATTTCACAACAGGTGTTTTTCAAAGCAGCTGTACGTGAAATTATGCTATAATAGAAAATGAATGAATATAATGCCAATATTAGTTATTTATGTATAGAACTATTAGTTGTTAATATTTCCGGTTCACTTCCAGTAGATAGGGAAAGCTGGCGCGTTTGGCTGCCACTCCTCTCACCGTTTAAATGTTTATTTATTTATTGTACTGGTAGAGTGGATTTTTGGTGCCTCAAAGTTTTGATATTCTGAGCACTACTTTATTTATTCTTCATTGCGATGTGTGATTACCTTTTTAAACTTTGAACTACTGTTATTATCTTTGAGGTTCTTATGGTGGAGTCAAACCTACTGTCGCCTTGCCCAGGATTTATGTCTCTTTGTGGCTACTGTGGATGTGGGTCCCTTCATGGTTTTAAGGTACACTGCACGGCAGCTACTGAACTTAAAATGTAACTATTATTTGCTGAAAGACACTCATGAACTTTGTCAAAATATTGGAATATTGCATCCAAAACTCTACATGCATCAGAGTTCAAGGCACAATTTTGTCTCTTCGTCTTCAACTGACTCTATTCCACTGTTTTGACGGAAAGTCAAAAGACTGTTTTATACTGCCGTTGATTTCAACAATTTGTCATCGCTTCCATGTCTGGAGGTTTCCCCGTCGTCTTCTCTGTATCTGAGTCTGGTTAAAACAGCATTATTTAGCGCACGCTATGTCAATAACAAGGCTCTGTTGTTATTGGACATTATAACAGAAATAAAATAGACTTTTTATGCTTGACAGAATCATGGCATAAACAGAGTGATGGTCTCCTCTTTAATCAAATGACTCCCAGAGGCTATGGGTTGTTTGATCTCCCGTGACTCTCTGGCAGAGGTGGGGGTATTTTGGTGCTTCACAACCTAAAATACAATGTAAGTCCAGTGTATGTACAACAGTTCACGTCATTTGAGTGCCTCGTTCTGAGTGTCTGCCCCTCACACTACTATCATCACTACAGTCTATAGACCACCTAAGACTAATGAAGCCTTTTTGTCGGAGTTTGCTGATTTGTTATCTCTGCTGTGCCTCAAGATCAAGAGAATTCTTATTTTGGGGGACTTTCACCATATCCACATTGACTAAAAATATTCAGTATTGACAAAGGTTTTTTTGTCTTTATTGGAGTGTTTTGATTTGATCCAGTTAGTTGACTGTTCTACACATAACAAAGGTCACGCCTTAGACCTTGTTTCTGCAAATGGTTCTTTTGTGTCTAAGTTTTCCTCTGATTGGAATTGATTTAGGTCTTTCTGACCATTTAGCTATCTTTTTTAATATGGAACAACCAAATGGAACTACCAAACAATATTTTACATTTTCACACTGTAAAATATAGTAAAGGGAAATCTATTGATTTGTCAGCTTTTAAAAACTCCATTGTTTCTTCTTGAAGTTGTTTTTCTTCTTCTGATCTTCTTGAAGACAAGATTTCTCTGTTAAACACTGTTTTCACATCTGGGTTAGATCATTTTGCTCCACTGAAATTACAGACTATATCTTTGCGTTCTGCTCCCTGGTATAATGACAATCTGCACTCAATGAAGGCTGCTTGTTGTAAAATGGAGCGAAAGTGGCATATTTCTGGCCTGAATGTATATTACCAGGCTTGGAAAGATAACATACATAATAATAAAGAAGAAATAAAATCTGTCAGATCCTGTTATTTTTCTGCAATAATTTTAAATAATCTAAATAATCTGAGACATCTTTTTAATACTATTAATAGATTTTTCCACACCTTGCCTGCATCACCTTTACTTTGTATCATGTTTTTAGACTTTTTTAGCACTAAGATATTCAGAAAAATATTCTTGCTACCATATCTGTCTTTTCGGTTTCATTCCTCAGCCTGTCTTGTTTCTCCGGCACCCCTCTCTCAAATTTCTCTCAACTCAACCAGTTATTCTAAGCAATGAGACATCACGTATAAAAGCTACCACTAGCATAGTTGATCCTCTATTCAGTTGATAGTCTATTCAAATTCTGTTTTGCCTCTCTGTGTCCCATTGTCTTGTACATAATAAATGACTCTTTGCACTGGTGTTGTGCCTGCAGCATTTAAAATAGCAGCTGTAACACCATTTCACAAAAGCTTGATATGGATTTGGACAATTTGAGCAACTTCAGTCCCATTTCAAATCGTCTCTTCCTTGCAGAAATCTTAGAGCAAGCTGTTGTCTCGCAATTACACAATCACCTCATTGTCAATGATCTCTTTGAGCCTTTCAGTCTGGTTTTGTAAATGTCATAATAGAGAAACTGGTCTAGTCAAGGTCACTAATGACTTGTTATTGGCTACAGACTCAGGCTCTTTTTCTTTTCTCATCCTTCTTGATCTCAGAGCTGCTCTTGACACTGTTGATCACACTGTTTTACTCACCCATCTTGAATCTGTCTTTGTTGTCTCCAGTACTGCATTAAACTGGTTCAGGTACTATCTCTCTGATCGTAAGCAGTTTGTCTCTCTAGGTGGTTACAGGTCTAAGATTGGTTCAGTCCACTCTGGAATCCCACAGGTTCCATTTTGGGCCCTTTACTTTTTAGTATTTATATTTTTCCTCTTGGTCAGATTATAAGATCACTGGGTCTTAATTATAACTTCTTTGCAGATGACACAGATCTACATTCATTCTAAACCTGGTGAAAATTTGGTAGACGCCTTCAAATTGTATTTCTAAGATAAAAACTTGGATGGCTCAAAATTTTCTTTGTCTTAACAGTAATAAGATATGCTTATTGCATCTCCTCACCAGCACCGTAAGGCTGGCTCATTAACTCTGCCCATTGAGGGCTCAGTTTTGGAGCTTCAAATATAAATGAAAAATCTAGGTGTTATATTTTATGCCAATTTTAATTTATGCTCATGTAAAAATAAAATACTGTTAAAACATGCTTTAATCATCTCAGAAATATTGCAAGACTGCACCATATGTTATAATTTTCTGTGGCTGAAACATTATCAATATTTTCATCTTCTCTCACATTGATTATTGCATAAATGGTAAAATGTGCAAAACTCAGCTGCCAGAATCCTGACAAGGGCCTGGGCAAGTCACTCCTATTTTGGAATTCTTGCACTGGCTCCCTGTTAGGTTTCTTGTTGTTTTTAAAATTCTTATGCTTATCATCAATGCTTTGCATGGTTTGGTTCCCCATCATTTTTTTGAGCTTTGAACACTGTACACCCCAAAGTGTGATCTCCACTCCTCTATATCTGGTCTTTTAACTGTTCCTCAGACTCGTTTAAACTCTATGGTTGACAGGGCCATCTCTTCTTATGCTCCAAACTGTGGAACTTCCTACACTCAGAACTTAGAGAAGTCTTGTAGTGAATTTAAATAATATCTTAAAAAGAAATGTATGCCAATAATAGGTTTTTATTTGGTAGACAAAGCTCTTAATTGTGGCAACTTTAAATTTGTGTAAGAGTGCTCCATGCCTCTTTTGTTTTTAGTATTTGTGCTTTTTAAACTAACCTTGTTAAATGTGGCCATTTTTACAAATTGTAAACATTGCCCAGAAGAAGAGAATACATGGAAAATATTTGACAACACATCACAGTGCAATAACATCATTCGATGCTGAACTTACAGAGTGACTAGCTGTTAGGAATAAACACAGCTTTATTGCTGTGAAACCACAGCAAACCCAGCTGATGTGACCACTCAGACATGTGGACAGTATGTATTCCTATTATTGTAATGACATTTTTATGTCCATTTTTTGCTTAAAACTTTCCAGTAAATTGTTTCCTCATACCCTGACATGTTTGTTCCTAGAAAGCAACATTCGGCTGCTTGCTAATGCAAATCATTGAAGCCATATAGCTATGGGGTGCACTCAAACCCAGACATACCGAACACAATTGAACTATGCAATGTTTTTAGAGGAAGATTGGAAAATGGTCTTTTAAGCCTTTGCTTGATACACATCAACAGTCCTAAACAATACATATTTAGTTTAACAATCTTGTTTTTCATTTACTTTATTTACTCTGTAATTTGCATTGTGGTTCTCTTAATTGAACAGGTATGCTCCTTCACAAATTTTACCTCAGGCTTTGGCCAGATGCTCAGATACTGTTATGAAGCAACTGGCATCACTGCACAGTCCTCTTGCCAAAACATGCTGGTGGTTCAAAACATATCTGCTCACTTAACAGGAATGCATCAGTCATGATATCCTGGTCAATGCAATTGATAATTCAATATGACAATATAATGAAGACTGTGAAATTTTATATGAGATAAGACTTCAATCTTTGCTCTGTTTACCAGGAAAGGCTCAGACACAAGAGGCACATCAATGGTCATAATTTCTGCCTGTGCATTACATCATGATCTTATGAAAATTACGTGACTGTGGTAACATTTTTGCAAAATTACACTACGTGGTTCATTACACATAACACGGCAGAAGTGTAATGTTCAATGTGTGGCGCTAAAAGCGTGTTACATGTTAAAATCAACTAAATCTACCTCAGTACCCTAAACCTTAAACCTAGCTGAAAGTGTAATAAAAGCAATCATGATACAAAATCACAATTGCTGAAGCAGAAGCAAAAACATCACTTTGTTGTGTTTCTTTGACACTTTTAACTAATGTGTTGACTCACATGCTCTTCTGGAGTCATACCTAGGTCCTACTCATCGCAAGGTCAACAACAGATCTATCAGTTGAGCTACCGTGCAACTTGATCACACTCGCGAAAGCTGTAAAGGTAGTTGGTTATTTCTTGCAAATGTTAAATTTATAATTTTATGTTTTAATGTCAAAAGATAGTATTGTGTGAGGAACAGTGTAAAAAGTAATTGTTTAAGAAATTATAGTCTGGCGTTTTACTCGTGATATGTGTGAAAGGGGGGAAAGTAATTGTTCTTGATGCACCTCTAGTATTTCAAAAGAAAACTGCCATGAAATGTTCAACGAGTCAAGTAAATATCATTTTGCAAAAATTTAGCTGTAATAACGTGATTCTGTAAGACCAGGATTGTTGATTATGTGTTTGCAGTGTTGACGTGAATCTAACTAAAGTCCCTGTGTGTGTGCTCCTTTTTTTCTTTCTTTTTTATTTGTCGCAAAAAAATTATATTTATTTAAATAATTTAACATTATAATATAATGTTTTGTTATACACTGCTCTTTATCACTGTGATGATGGTATTTACAGCAGGGTCTCATGAAATATATGTGAACATGACAACATTTTTACAATTCAAAATTTTCATGCTGTGCAACACATTTGGCTGCAGTTTTTCAATGAAATGTCCAGTTGGGGGCAGCAGAAGCAAGTACAATGGTGTTGTATTCAGACATGGTTTTAAAGTGAATTTTAGATTATTATTTTTTTTTAAATATACCTACCTAACTTAAAACTTTTGCCCGAACATTACCAATAGTGTTTTAAAATGCAGAAGCGAAACCAAAAAAATAAATTCTGAAGCAACCACATCATTTCGTGCCAGTTCCACGACTGGACTTTAACCGCGGTCCACTGACTCTAAGTTCAATGCCCTATCAGGTGAGCTAATGTGCAAACTATTCATGTTGGAATAAGTATATATATGTTGGTGGGTTTGTAATACAAGTATTAAAATGTATAGTTTTTCAAAAGATGCGTTAAGAGTAAAAGTGTGTAGATATCATAAAATAGGTTCTGAGTAATAAAGATAAAAACAAGTATTTATAAAGTCATAATCAGCCATTAAAGTCATGCTTTGAGTTAAAGTGAATAAACCACACAGTTGTTGTAGCACCTGTAGTTATCATTTCACCTGTAAACTGCAGGGAATTGTACCTGTAGACACATACAGTATAACAAGTTTAGCAAAAATGTATATAGAGTCACGTTTTCACTTGGGTATTTAGTGTTAATTTTGTGTATTTGTATATTGGTGATATTTATTATGTAACTGTTGTTAAATCTGTTCAAATCTGTTTATTGTTTTACATATGTTCAAATGCTATTTCTGATGTCACATAATTTAAATCCTGCTCTTGAAATACTGTTTTGATTTCAAAAAATGAAATACAAAAATGTTATAATAATAATAGTAACAGATTATATAATCTGGTTGTCAGTCATATATTAGCTACAATGTAGTTAGCTATGTATATTAACTTTTAAACTGGTAGCTTGACTGTAGTTTAACTACTTCATTTTGAGTAGGTTGTAGTCTGACAAGCTACAATTTCAAAGTATCTTCCCCAACACTTCTACTGACACTTCTGTTTATTATTTGTTTGTGTCAATAAGGGGCTACCAAAATTACTAGTAAAGTTCCTTGCTTTCACTGAGCTTAAGAATCATTAATCATAGCATCCAAAATTGACCAGTCATATGACCACATAGATCCTCAGACAAAAAGGGAAACACTGTTTGAACAACAAAACTCTGATTTTCGCTTGCTGCTTCAGAACCACAAGACAGTCAAGAGTTGTTCTCTGATCAAAATTCACCTCCAGATTTGAGTATTGTGTGAGCATAATTGAAATTGCTCTCCCTCCCTAAAGTCCTTGGGGGGGCCTTACTGAAGACGATGGATTAATTAGTAAAACTCCTCTCGGGGGAAGCATTAGAAAGAGCATCCACGGTCAAATGGGAAGAATTAGCTCCTGAACCCCCCCTGGCACACCCAAACTTCAATGCAGCCATGGTTATTAATAGGGCCTCAACGTGAGTAGAGGAACACTTATTCGCTACTCAAGGCCTCAAATAGTCTGTAGTTCAACCGAGCAGAACTGGGATAAAACCTAATTTTGCCACTTGCCAAGTTAATGGAGTCCTAACTTGAAAAGAACACTATAGATTTGGAGTTATATTTTTTGGTGTTTAATGCAGCAATGAGGCATTTACTTTGTGTAATTTGAAGGCAATAGCTTTAAATATGATGGTTAAGGAGGGCTAAGCTTGAACTGTTATCTTGGGAGGGAGAGACTGGGTTTATTTTCATTACACAAGCATGTTTGGAAAATATTCCACCTTCGGATAATTAGATAATTGATAAAGGTTTTATAGTATTTGTAGGTTATCTGATTATTGAAGAGTTTCTGAACTTTTCTATCAAGCAATTTATCTAGATTAATAGATTATAAAATTTTAATTATCTATGTGCACTAAGGTCTTTTAAGACAATGACTACGTTTACATGAACACAAAAAGCATCTTATTGCGAGAAATTGGGTTATTGCAAGAAAAAGGCATTCCTGTTACATGCACTGTATAAGCGGTGTGTAACCCGCACACACAAACACAAGACGAGACAGTCACAATGTCGGTGAAAAAACTGCTTTATTAAAATAAAAGCAGGCAACAGTACAAAACAAGGGCAAATCCAGAGAAGAATGGTCAGGGTGAGCGTTAGGTCAAAAGCCGGGGAATCAAGATATAAACAAGGGGGCAAATCCGGGAGAGAGTAGTCAAAGGGAGCGTGAGGTCGAAGCCGGGAATCAATATACAAACAAGACAAGCAAGAGGAAAAGACAGGGGATCAAGGGGGCTGGCAAGCTAAGGGGTAAACGAGAGGAGTACAAAACTAGACGAGACTAGCTGGGGCTAAGATGCGGGTAAACTAGAACAATAACCAACAACCGTGAGACGAAAGGGTAGTGATATATATAGGGGCAAGTGCAGGTGTAAACCATGACAGGTGATGAGACGAGTGCAGGTGAAACTAATGTGCAGGAGTGCAGATGATGCGAGTGCAGGTGGTCATAATGTTCTGGGGGATTGGAAACGTGTGAGAAACTCGAGGAAGGGAGATTGCCTACAAGCATGTGAGCGAGTAGGAGCAAAGTGAGCGTGAGGGCTCGAGCGAACAAAAAGAGCGTGCGAGCTCGAGGGGGCGGAACGAGCGTGGGAGCTCGAGGGGGCGGAACGAGCGTGGAAGCTCGAGGGGGCGGAGCGAGGGAGCGGGGTTCGTGACAGTACTCCCCCCTCTAAAACGGACGGCTCCTGACGGCCGCGCTCGGTTGCGTGGAAGTGGTGCTGGATGAACCCAACAAACAAAAAACCCTGAACACACAACCCACAAAACACACAAACAAAATTGAGGGCAGTCCAAGGGGCACAGAGGGAAATGAGACAGTCCATGGGGTCAATGGGCAGTATCAAGGCAAGGTCTGGGGGAACATAGCGGGTGGTCGGGAGATCTAGGGGGCAGCCGTAGGGCAGAGACAGGGTCAGGGGGTCTGGAAGGCAACTGGAGGACAGGGAAGAGGCCACAGGACAGGGAGAGGGTCAGGAAGTCCGGGCTGAGCCGTGAAAGGCAGTGCCGTCAGAGGCGGCACTGTAGGCGGCTCTGGAGGTGGGGTTCTGGAAGGCTCTGGAGGTGGAGCCGAAGGAGGCTTTAGGGGCGAAGGCCTGAAAGGCTCTGGAGGTGGAGCCGACGGAGGCTTTAGGGGGGAAGGCCTGGAAGGCTCAGGAGGTGGAGCCAATGGAGGTGGCGCCTTGGGAGGTTGGGGAGGAGGAGCCGTAGGAGGCTCGGGAGGCGGAGCCGTAGGAGGCTTGAGAGGCGGAGCCCTAGGAAGCTCTGGAGTCTCTGGGAGTAGAGCCATGAGAGGCTCGGGGAAAAAGGTCGTGGAAGACTCGAGAGGCTCCAGAGGTGGGGCCCTGGAAGACTTGAGAGACGAAGCCCTGAGAGGCTTGGAAGGGGGTGGAGCCCTGAAAGACTCGAGAGGGGAAGCCCTGAGAGGCTTGAGGGGAGGAGGAGCCCTGAGAGACTCGAGAGGTGGAGGCCGCGAGGGCTCTGAGGGGCGAGCAGAGGCTGGCAGAGCCGTGGAAGACTCTGGGGGCGGAGCAGAACCCGGCAGAGCCATGGAGGACTCTGAGGGCGGAGCAGAGGTCGGTAGAGCTGTGGAAGACTCTTGAGGTAACCTCTGCGGTCTTGAGCACAAGACGAGACTGGGGAGAAGGGGCCCTCTTCCTTCTCTTGCGTCCTCGGCCAACAGGGGACGTGGCCATGGGGACGGTCGAGGCTACAGGGGCTGGCTCGCCGACCGTGGCGGGCATGGGCGCTGGCTCGTTGGCCGTGGCGGGCATGGGCGCTGGCTCGTTGGCCGTGGCGGGCATGGGCGCTGACTCTCTGGCCGTGGCAGGCATGGTTGTTGACTCGCTGGCCGTGCCAGGCTTCGAGACTGGGGCCGTGACAGGCTTCGGGACTGGGCGTGAGGGCTCGAGCGAGCAAAAAGAGCGTGCAAGCTCGAGGGGGCGGAACGAGCGTGGGAGCTCGAGGGGGCGGAACGAGCGTGGAAGCTCGAGGGGGCGGAGCGAGGGAGCGGGGTTCGTGACACGGTGTAGTCTTTACTCCCGTTTAAATGTGGCTCGGTCAGTTAGCAGCTTTCTCCACAACAATGTAATTTTCCCACAACGCTTGTGTAAATAACAAAAATGGAATACGAGGAAGCCTTTGCTATTTTAATTGTATAATAATAATAATAGTAACAGATTATATAATCTAGTTGTCAGTTATATATTAGCTACAATGTAGTTAGCTAGGTTTATTGACTTTTTAAACTGGTAGCTTGACTGTAGTTTAACGACTTCATTTTGAGTAGGTTGTAGTCTAACAAGCTACAATTTCAAAGTAGCTTCCCCAACACTTCTACTGACACTTCTGTTTATTATTTGTTTGGGGCTACCAAAAACAAAATTAGCCTGTCTCCAAAGTCTATTTTAGAAAATGCGCCGTAGTTTCATTCATAATAGCCAGGAAGTGCAGTCAAATTTTGTGCCGTCTTGAAGCCTTAATTTTACTGAGAGATAAAAGCTTGCAGGACCTCATTTTTTGTTAGTTCATCTTCAAATTTGAAACGTAACTTCTTTAGACTTGTGGCTTTGAGAACATTGTATTTCTGGGTTGTCTTGGTAAAACGTTCAAGCACAAATTATTTCCATTACTATAAACTTCAGCTTCTCTAACTTAAAAAAATAACAACATATATTAATTCTGAAACTTGGGAAATAAAGCCCAAAGTGTTCTTTCAAAAGATACTACAACTGTGTCCATACTCCAAAGGGTTCAGAAAATACAACCATTTAAGTTCAGGTATGTCATTTTCATGGTTTGTGCTCAAAAAGGGGGTGCGTATCAACAGTTTAATGTAATGAAGTAATGCAATAATCAGTATACTGTATATATTGTATGTATATAGATATGTAATTTACCACAGCTGTAAGGTGCTTGAAAATGCCTGAAAAGGGTCTGATTTAAATTTGGAAACGCTGTAGGAACCCTGCAGTATAGATAATTGAGTTATGTGCTTTTTAATATTTACAGGGGAAGCTTCAGGAACCTTTCTTACCAATTTTGAGTGGGAGTATCAACAATTCGGCAATTCGTTCCTGAAACCTGACACAAACAGGTTTAAAAGAGTTATATATGTTTTCTTTAAGTTTATAGTGTAGTTTGTAGGCATTCGAACAGCAACACATGTCCACATGACTACAAATTATCAAGGATCTGACACATGAAATTAGCTGACATATAAAACTAGTCTTCATGTGTTTTAGATTTTATTTTCTTGTTTTTCAGTGCCCGAAAAGTAGCCAATGGATTCCAGGCTCAGTTAAACTTCCCAAAATACTACAACATGAGCCAAGCAGCTCAGGGATGAACTGTGCCATTACTTTAATACTGACATCGGTGCGGTGCCTTTCAGTAGTGCAAAATATAGGAAGAGTTTATATGTATGCAAAATACAGGAAATCTGTAAAATACTGAGAAACTTGTTGGTTTCCAGAAGTTAGCCTTGGTTTCAGTTCTTTGGCTGTAGTCTGAAATTGCTAAATTATTTTTGCATTTTGCATTATACTATTTTGTGTTCACTCTTGGCAAAGAAATGTGAGTGCAAGTACCCTTTACCAAAAGTCAGTGCTTTCTTATCAAATGTGCAGTAAAATTGGACAATGCAATTTTTATTAAGAAGTTTAAAAAAAATGTAGGTAGTAAAAATATAAGTGTGTAGTTGTGACGTTAGTAGGAGGAGGCAGACGAGGAGTGCGGATCTAAGTGCGGGTTTTATTTATAAAGGTGAAAACAAGACAGACAGGAACAAAGGAAACATCCACGATGGGAAAAATGAAACAAAAACATGAAAACATCAAAGGGTACATGAACAGGGTAAACTGGGCTGAACATCCACATCCAACATCCACAAACATCAATGATCGACAGAGGAATGGAGAAACAGCAGGGTTTAAATACACAGGAGACATGATGATAACAAAACGACAATCAGGTGAGAACAATGACACAGGGCTGGCAGTGATGAGGGCCGGGAATCATGGAAATTGGAGTTCATGAACATGGGGCAGACAACAAGGGATCGTGACAGTAGTAATTATTTACATTTATGTACATCTGTTACAACTAGTCCTTTGTTGCCACATGTAACATTACAGATGTGTAAACTGTCTGTCAGGTTTCTAATACCAGGCTGGCCCACTGAATACTTGAAGATGCAGTTGTCCACCTCATGCTGGGAATGCATTCTGTGCAAAATTTTTTTGCTGTAGGCACAAAGATGGCATCATTGTGGTCTTCCTGAGAAGTTAACCTTTCCATGGTTTTACAATGGTGCGCATCAAGTATGTTGACTCCTCATTGGCGGACTCGTCCGGCATCTATCTGCACTTCACCCGAGGCCTCGGAGTGCTTGACTGGCTGGAGGTGCTTAGCAAAGGCTCCTCTCTGATGGCTGTGGATTCTGCTCCACAGATGGTGGATTCTGCTATGGGAGTGCTGGGCTTTGGCTTAGCCTCAAAGAAGCTGGGATCTTCAGGGGTGCTGGTCCAGTTGTCACTGTTGGTGCGATCTGAGGGTGAATAGGAATCATCAGCAGCTGAAGGTTCCTTAAAATAATGAATTCACAATAAGGGGGATTTAATACCATGAATTCTTAAAACAGTTCACCAAGCATTCATAACAATAACAGGGCATTGTTAAAACAATATCCTGAAAATTGGGCTCTGTTTGGATGGGGTGTGGTCAGGTGTGAAATGCCTGGTGTGAATAAGCTACCCTCACAGTGTAGACAAATATATATTATAATGGCTATACACAGATGCACTTCATGCACATTGTGGAAGATAATGGGGGAGTGAAACCAAGTTAACATATAAAAGGCTGCATGAGAATAGAGGGGTAGGAACCCCCACCTGTACAATCATGTTGATCAGTTGGTCTTCAGTTTCTTCATTCCAGAGAGCCATGTCATTATGAAAATATTAACGTATTGGTATGCTCAGCTGAGATGAAGATGAAAAATGTGTTTGCCCTCTTGACTTCGTCGTTTGCTTGCTTTCGTCACTTCCATTTTTCTTCTTGTGCACTGGTTCACTAAGCTGAACAGCCAATCAGACTGACCTGTTTCACTGACAGGCTCTGACGCCGATCCAACATGCTCAATCAGCCAAAAAGCCACCAACAGGGGTCCGACTAGTGCCAACGGTGCAGAACACACCACAAAGACTAGCCTGACAGACGCTCAACGACGGCCCGACATTGGCCGCCGGCCGACCGTCGGCTTGGTGTGTCACAGCCTTAAGACAGACTGTGCCCCCCCCCAAGTATTGCTGCAATGGTGTAGTGTGTAAACTCTCTACTCTTAGTTTTTGCTTTAATACTACCTCTAATAATAAATAAAAATTAATTGAAAGGTTGATAACCTCACAGTGATTTGGTGACTGTTGGGAGATGAGAGAAAGGTTTGAGCCAGTTAAAATTAACCATAGTTTTACTATAGTAATGTGGTAGTAACCATAGTTTGAATGCAATAAACCATGGTTTTACTGGGGTGCAAATAGCATCTAACACTATTTGCACTAACTGCAAAGAAGATGCTTTTTGTTGCCAAATTGCCCCTGTTTTTTTTAATATATATTATTAAGAAAATATTTAATCTGATATATTAAAACTTTACTAACAAATGCTGCCAACTCAAATTTTTTCACTTTAGTTGAATGCATCATTCTTTGAAAAACTTTACTTTCACTTTTACTGGCCACCTCCTCTCCTCTCCACCCCACACATCCATGGATCTGTTTAGGAGGACCTTCTGGCCCACTATGCTGCTCCTCACTTCACTCCATAAACCCTTCCTCTGTCTATTGATACTGTTGCATCCACCCTGAACTGCTGAATCCACCTTGAACACAACACTCAAGGTCATTTTGTCCTGTAGTGTCCACTAGGACATATTCTCCTCGCAAAGGATTGCAAAAACCTCTTATGGAGTGGAGTGAGGAGGAGCATAGCGGGCCTCAATTCCATCCTTTCCTCATCTCCTCTGATGTTCTAATTTACCTTAGTGTAAGTCACTTTGCTGTCAACAGGCTACTTATCTAGCAGAGCAGTCCTATTAGAATTTAAGGTGTTCATATCAGACAAAACATCTACTATACTGCAAAATGTACTGCATTTCTCTGCAGCATTTGACACTATCAACTACAAACTATTGATGTCTTCAAAGAAGTTTATATCCTTACCTCCCATAGTCCAGTACACCCAAGCGCAGTCATTAAGTCTGTGCCAATTCTTGTCACCCAGCCCATCCATCCTTCCAGCATTCTTGCTCAGTAGTATTTTGTAGTTAAATGTACTGTATTTGCAATTGTTTTTACTTGAAGACTAGCTTTACATGTGGTGGTGTAGTGGTCTAAACTACATAACTGGTAAACTGTTAAGCAGAAGGTTGTCGGTTCGAACCCCACAGCCACCACCATTGTGTCCTAGAGCAAGACACTTAACTCCAGGTTGCTCCGGGGGATTGTCCCTGTAATAAGGGCTCTGTAAGTCGCTTTGGATAAAAGTATGGAATGATATTCCGGACATTATTCAAAAGGAATTGCAAATTGTATTTGCAATTGCGTTTTCAATTTGTGGACGCATAAAATGTGACATAATCCAAACGCAATTGCAAATCGCGCATTACCGTTTGCATTTTCGTTTAAGCGAAAGCACAGTGACTGCCAAATTTCAAATGGAAAAGCAAAGTCCGTTTGCAACTGTGTTTCCCATATCTTACGAGTTTTGGCCCTGTCATATTTAAATAGCAATTTCAATTACCACGTCTGCTTTTTCACTTTCTCAGCGTCGCGTATGTAGCCAGCCAAAACTAAAATGGAATACTAATTCCCTTAGTATTTCCATTTCCGATGCCTTACACAGAAACCTGTCAATCAGGGTCAAGGGTGGGATTATGCTATGGGGCGTGTTTGTCTTGGGAAGTGACATCACTCACAGTCTATCAGGATCAATAATTAGCACTGCACTTTATTCATCTATAATCTCACACTGGACTGCCAACATATTTCATATACATATATATATATATATATATATATATATATATATATATATACACACACTCACCTAAAGGATTATTAGGAACACCATACTAATACTGTGTTTAACCCCCTTTCACCTTCAGAACTGCCTTAATTCTACGTGGCATTGATTCAACAAGGTGCTGAAAGCATTCTTTAGAAATGTTGGCCCATATTGATAGGATAGCATCTTGCAGTTGATGGAGATTTGTGGGATGCACATCCAGGGCACGAAGCTCCCGTTCCACCACATCCCAAAGATGCTCTATTGGGTTGAGATCTGGTGACTGTGGGGGCCATTTTATTACAGTGAACTCATTGTCATGTTCAAGAAACCAATTTGAAATGATTCGAGCTTTGTGACATGGTGCATTATCCTGCTGGAATTAGCCATCAGAGGATGGGTACATGGTGGCCATAAAGGGATGGACATGGTCAGAAACAATGCTCAGGTAGGCCGTGGCATTTAAATGATGCCCAATTGGCACTAAGGGGCCTAAAGTGTGCCAAGAAAACATCCCCCACACCATTACACCACCACCACCAGCCTGCACAGTGGTAACAAGGCATGATGGATCCATGTTCTCATTCTGTTTATGCCAAATTCTGACTCTACCATCTGAATGTCTCAACAGAAATCGAGACTCATCAGACCAAGCAACATTTTTCCAGTCTTTAACTGTCCAATTTTGGTGAGCTCTTGCAAATTGTAGCCTCTTTTTCCTATTTGTAGTGGAGATGAGTGGTACCCGGTGGGGTCTTCTGCTGTTGTAGCCCATCTGCCTCAAGGTTGTGCGTGTTGTGGCTTCACAGATGCTTTGCCGCATACCTCGGTTGTAACGAGTGGTTATTTCAGGCAAATTTGCTCTTCTATCAGCTTGAATCAGTCGGCCCATTCTCCTCTGACCTCTAGCATCAACAAGGCATTTTCGCCCACAGGACTGCCGCATACTGGATGTTTTTCCCTTTTCACATCATTCTTTGTAAACCCTAGAAATGGTTGTGCGTGAAAATCCCAGTAACTGAGCAGATTGTGAAATACTCAGACCGGCCCGTCTGACACCAACAACCATGCCACGCTCAAAATTGCTTAAATCACCTTTCTTTCCCATTCTGACATTCAGTTTGGAGTTCAGGAGATTGTCTTGACCAGGACCACACCCCTAAATGCATTGAAGCAACTGCCATGTGATTGGTTGATTAGATAATTGCATTAATGAGAAATTGAACAGGTGTTCCTAATAATCCTTTAGGTGAGTGTGTGTATATATATATATATATATATATATATATATATATACACATTTCATATACTCCTACTTATTGTATTGTATATTGTGTGTATTGTTTACTGTACATTGTATATAATTATTTGTTGTGTAAATATGTGTACATTTGATATGTAAATTGTGTTGTGTAAGTATGTTGTTTACTGTAATTGGTATATGTCTCGTCACTGTCATGACTGCTATGTTGCTCGGAACTGCACACAAGAATTTCACCAACTGTTGCACTTGTGTACATGGTAGTGTGACAATAAAGTGATTTGATTTGATTTGATTTGATAAACCGGCGTCTGTTCAGGGCATCACCTCTTGACCGTCGACTGTGAGTGACATCACTTCCCAAGACAAACACGCCCCATAGCATAATCCCACCCTTGACCCTGATTGACAGGTTTCTGTGTAAGGCATCGGAAATGGAAATACTAAGGGAATTAGTATTCCATTTGAGTATTAGAAAATCAGTTATTTTGAATTCTTATAATAAAGGTGGCTTAAATTTCATTGATTTTGATTCTCTTAACAATACCTTAAAAATTAATTGGCTTAAACGTTTCCTTCACAATCAATCTTCTATTTGGAGTATAATCCCAAGATATATTTTTTCTCAATTAGGAGGTTACATTTTCTTTTAATGTGCAATTATTCAATTAGTAAACTTCCTGTCAAACTTTCCAATTATCATCAGCAGATGCTTATGGCTTGGAAACTTATTTACAAGCATAATTTCTCGCCACACAATTTTTAATTTGGAACAACTGTAATATTCTTCATAAGAGGACATCTTTATTTCTTGAAAACTGGTTCAATAATGGGGTGATATTAGTAAACCAGCTATTTGATAGTGAAGGTAATTTATTTAATTATTCGATTTTGTTTCAGGATACCAATTCCCAGTATCTAGTAAAGAATTTAATATAGTTTTCAAGGCCATCTCT
Organism: Xyrauchen texanus; assembly: GCF_025860055.1. NCBI lineage: Eukaryota > Metazoa > Chordata > Actinopteri > Cypriniformes > Catostomidae > Xyrauchen > Xyrauchen texanus. Next base: position 6,787,461 of record NC_068305.1, read on the forward strand.
TTGGAAATCTGTATGCTGTTTAGAAACAATAATAGTGCTACAGTGACTTCTGTTTCTCCCCTAGCCCTGAATCTACTGTGGTTGGTTCTATTTGTTTTTCAATACATAAATCCAATTATAAAATTAGGTCATTATTTTTGGACCCTGTTACTTCAATTCCTTCCTCCATTTCTTATTGGAATAACCTTTTGATGATATTAAATGGTCATATGTTTGGTCACATCCTCAGAAATTCTTTCTAACTAATAAAGTTAAAGAAATATCCTATAAAATTATTCATAGATTTTATCCAGTTAAATACTTTTTAAAGAAATTTAGAAATTATATTGATACTTCCTGCTCTTTTGTGAAGCCTCCTCTGAAACTGTTGATCATTTGTTTTGGGAATGTCTTTTTACTCAGTCTTTCTGGAACAATATTGATGCTCTGATTGTCCAAAAGGTTTTATGTAACTTTTCTTTATCATATAGACACATTCTTTTTGGATTTTATGTTAAAGACAAGAATCTAATTAATGCATGTTTTTGTATAAACCTTCTTTTATATATTGGAAAGTTTCATATCCATAAATGTAAATATATGAAAAGTAAACCCCAATTTAGCTTTTTCAAAGAAGAACTGAAGATGTATTTAAATACAATTTCAACTTCTGTTCACAAGAAAGCAATGAAAACATCCAGAATTAGTGCCATGTTTAATATTCTCTCTTAATGTTTTTTTCTTTTGTGCCCTCTTCTTTTTTTTTCTTTCTTCTCTTACTCTCTTTTCTTTTTAGACTATTGTTGAATATATTTCTATTTCTTTCACATTTCCTCTCTTAATGTATTCTGAACCATAATTTCTCTTTTGTTTTGAAAGATTGTTTATATTTCTTGTATGTATCGTCTTGTTCTGTTTGTTAATATTGCAATAAAAAAAAAAAAAAATTAGTATTCCATTTGAGTTTTGGCTGGCTACATACGCGACGCTGAGAAAGTGAAAAAGCAGACGTGGTAATTGAAATTGCTATTTAAATATGACAGGGCCAAAACTCGTAAGATATGGGAAACACAGTTGCAAACGGACTTTGCTTTTCCATTTGAAATCTGGCAGTCACTGTGCGTTCGCTTAAACGAAAATGCAAACCGTAATGCGGGATTTGCAATTGCGTTTGGATTATGTTACATTTTATGCGTCCACAAATTGAAAACGCAATTGCAAATACAATTTGCAATTCCTTTTGAATAATGTCCGGAATATCATTCCATATAAAAGTGTTTGCCAAATGCATAAATGTAAATGTAAATAAATTTATTTACATGTATCATACATTCTTTGGCCCTGTCCCAAATGAATTTCATGTACATATGTGGCCTTAGCTGTGCCCTGCATGCCTATGAAGTCCACAAGACTGTAGGGTGTCCCATTTGTTATTTTATTATTCAGGAGTATGCTCATGAGTGCCTACTTTGAGGCTGATATGTGCCCTCGATGCAGACTTTTGCTGAGTCCACACTGGTGGAGACTCCACAGTGGACTACTACCCAGCAATATATGCAAACTTATGTCATTAAAGTGTGGATGATAAGGGGACCAAAAGGACTGAGGGTTGGCATTTGGGACAAGGCTACCTGTCTATGTAATTACCACACATTGTGCACTTTGCAGTTAAGTCAGTTTTTAAAAGGGTCTGCCATGAGGACTTTTTTCATTCAATATGACTAATCACACATGATTTAACATAAACTAGTACTAACCTCACTGCTGTGACAATTCTTCTGGCATTCCCTCCTCCTTCGTTTAAATTCCACCTTATGTCTATTATTACTAAATTCAATTTAAGTAAAATCCAGGGAGCATTTAAAGTTCACTCAAGTCTTGACCCTAAAACCCTCTGTTATGGAAAGCGAGCCAAATCTTTTTATCTTCACCTCTTTTAAGGTGAAGGATTACATTAACATCCAAACTACTGAAACTGTATTGACAGAATATACAGTCACACGTGAGTCTGTTATTTAGCTTGTAACTCTATAAGGACCTTAATGGTATAGGTCACCTATGAATGAAAATTCTCTCATTCTTTACTCAGCCTCAGGCTGTGTATGATATTGTATGATATTCTTTCTTCTGCAGAACAGTCTTTTTTTTTTAAGAATATCTCAGCTGTGTTGGTCCAATCAATGCAATTGACTGGTTACCAAAACTTTTATGCTGCCTTTATATGCTTTTTGGAGCTTCAAAGTAATCCAGTCGACTCCAGTAGATAAATCTATGTCTTCAGATGTGATTAAATTGGTGTGTCAATTTAATCAGATCAATATTTAAGTAATTTTTTTAAGTAATTATAAATTACAAATAAACTGATTGCAATTCGCATTCTTCATGCATAATGCCACCTACTGGTCGGGGCAGGTAAAACGTTGATATTTATAGTGTAAAGAGATTTAAATATTGATCTGTTTCTTACCCATACCTATCATATCACTTCTGAAGAAATATTATTAACCACTGGATTCATATGGATTTCTTTTATGCTGACTTTATGTACTTTTTAGAGCTTCAATGTTCAAGCAACCATTTAATTACATTGCATGGTCCTACAGAGTTGAGATATTCTTCTAAAAATCTTAATTTGTATTCTGCAGAAGAAAGAAAGATAAACACATCTGAGAAGTGACAACAAAATTTATTATTTCATAGATGGAATAAAAGGTGACTAATGATCAGTTATCAGAGATTTGTGATATCGTCACCATTGTGTATGGCTAGATCTGTGCTTTTAAAGCCCAAATTAGTCTTTGGTTTTGACGTGAATTCTTAGGATCTGCTTATTGTTGAACGCTCACCTTTCAAAGTGTACTTAATTTGACTGTGTGTGCATAAACAGGCAGTTGGCACATGCACGCTACGATTGCAATGAGATACTGGACTATTTCTCTTCAGGACTTAAGACAATAAAGATGTATTTATATTCCTTTAGACTTGAGTTATGCAAATATATGTATCTTCTGACCTCCTCACAGTATTGAGTATTGACACCTTGTGCCACTATTTCCAGACGCATATGTAGTTCATAGTATGCACGGTTAGAAAAATCTGGTTGTACGCTTTCAAAGCTGGAGCAATTTGCGTCACACGTCCTGTACTCAGACGCCTAGAGTTTACATCTGACCGAAGTATACTTTAGAATTAAGTGACAAATGAGACTCTCTCAGACTCAAGAGCACACCCTTACTCTTGTAAATAGCTCTCACTAAGACTACTAAGGTCAATCTTACCCTGCTGTCTTTTTAAACTACAAAGCATTAGAGTTAATGTACCCTATGTGAATTCAGTAGTGAATTTCATACTTTACTCTCTCCTTTGCCCATTATGTGCTCCATGCAACCTGCTGAACACATGCTTGGGGAGCCGTTCATGCACATCTATTTGCTTTCATTTGTGTTTGTGTGGTCAAATTTAATCAAGGAAGCATCTGTGCCTCTTTAATGGGAGTAATTGTCCTTTATGCACGCCTGTGCGTGTACGTGTATGAGCGTGGCAAACAGAGAGAGAGATAGTGTGTAAAGCAGAAAGTGGTGGTCCTGCATGTACATGCATGGACAGTGCAAGAGCATGTTTCAGCATCTATCTAAGAGGCTATTGTACTAGGCCACATCAAGAACATTCCTCTGAGGTTTACTAATTATGCTGTGGCTTAACTTGGCACCAGCACGAGAAATCCTGGCTGAAGCTGTTAAATCTGTCCACAAAGTCTCGTCCTAAGACTAATAAGTACCCTGTGCACCAGACCTCCCAGTGGGGCAAACAGCCTGGTCCAGCATAGCAACAGTTGCTTTCCTGTACAGCTCAAATAGCACTCCCCTCTTAACTCCAGGTATGCATTCTCCTGAGTGACAACATCCCGACGGGGCCTCCAACTCTTGCATTACTGAAGACACCAAACCACCTCTAAGTACTCTCTCAGGGGCCCAAGTACTGCCTACTCAGCCCAGTTCTTCTGTCTGGTTCCTTGGCTATGTGGTTCTCAGGAATGCATAAATACTTTGACCCCAGTTACCTCAAATACACAACCAATTGGGTGCATGTTGTTTCCTCAAACAGGGGTGTTTGCTTTAATGGGTTAGTTCATCAAAAATGTACATTATTTCACCATATACTGCTAAACATACATTCTGCTAAACTACACAATTTGCAAACAATTTGTTCCACCAGACAAGGAAATTAATTTGTAACATTCATTTTAAATGTTTTTTTTTTCTCCTCAAAATTAAGACAGCAAATAAATTAAATAATTTCATTATGTTTCATATTTTTATATTTTTTTTCTACACCCATTTTGATTGTTGATATTCATTTACAAGTCACTGGCAGGCTTCAGTAAGGATTGCCATGATCTTTCACACTCACCTCTTAACACGTACACTATTTTACCACTTCCTCAAGAAAAAGACTGTTTACAGACATGCCATGATTCACATGCCACAGGCTTGCAGGTAAGAAGCCAGTGTTCTGCAGTGCACATCCATGCCCTCCCTCCCAATTCAAATCCCTCTGGTGCGTACACCTCCTTCTTTATCACTCTATGGAGGGATCTGTTTCTCTATTTCAGTCTTCATTTGCTCTACGTTTATCTTAACTTTTCTCTGCTTTAGGTTCCTCTCCATCTGCATATGTAGTACAAATGTAACCGCAGCCCACAGAATTCTATTAATATTGATGTCAGGCCCTCGTGAGGTGTCGGGGTCTAATTAGGAAGCTCTTGTTACTGTAACATTCTCAGTGGCCTGCTGGGATTTGAGAGGGGAAAGGGGAACCAACCCACCTCCACCCCAACACCCGCAGCACTGTGCGTAAAGCGGGCCTCTGTGTGTTCCAGATCATTAATGCAGAAACCGGTCCACATGCGCTCTGTGTTGTATCAACTCGGCAGAACTTTCCCACTATGCTGCTAATTAGGGATTCTGCTTCATGGCCAACTCTAGCACCCTCTATTTCCCGTGGATGAGAAATCTTGGTTGTCTCTCCTTTTCTGTGACACAACTTAATCTCAAACTTACGAGACCTCCTCAAAACGCTTAAAGACTATTTTATTTTCTCGCCTCCCCATTCCCGCTGTTCTGCCTGAACATTATGATTACAGAATTGTGGTGACCTCCCCCCTCTTACTGCCTGAGTGAAGCTCCAGGCTCCTAATGCTGGAAGGGGGTATCTCTCTGCTCCACTTGTCGTCCCCTTCTTCACCAACTCCAGTGGGAATGCATATATTTTATGTACTCGGCCTCTGATGCTGTTCCCCATGGTATCCTCTACTCAGCACCTGCCTTGTCTCTACCTCTCTTCCCCTTATCCTTGTTGTGCATATACAAAGAGAGGCAGGCGCTCACCTCAAATGAGCAGGGTTCCTTGACAGCCTCATCAATGGCGTTGACAGAATAAGGACTCGGGGATGATGATCTGAGAAGAGCTTGGTGTTGAGGTGCAGCCTCCCCGTGGATTCATCAAGCCACCTGACACGCTTTAGCAGAGGTGGCAATTGCATGAGTTATCCCGGGAGAGTTTTAGCCCTTTATCTGAGTGTCTCCATACCTTCCTAAGTTAATTTACATTTCAAAACAGGAGGCTTTCAATCACGCAGGATCAGTCCAGGGTCCTCCCTTTATCATTAAGTTTACCATCAGTTAAAGGAGAGACTTACTTGACAGGATGTGAGTGAAGTTTACCAGGAGAAGTTTGTTGTTTGATGACTGCGCCCATTGCATGTCCTCTCTTAAATCAGTGAGTCAAATGGTCAGAATTCTCTAGAGCAATGCAAATGCATGAATGAAGCATAAATGGAGACTAGCAATAGGTTTAATTTCAAATTTCCCAACATATGTTGCTGCTAAGGAGTCTAGTGAATGCTAACAACAATTTCCCAGCTTTTTGCTTGCTAAGCCCTTCACATGGCAAACTCTGGTTAGTTTTACTGCATGCATCTCAGAGCAGTGTAACAGGCAGCCTGTGGGGCGGCAAGCATTCCCACAGCAAGATCGGCTCTTATCAGATCATCCCTACAGCCCTGCTATGAGATTATCAGACTGGCAATTCATCACTCATAATCTACTCATCAGATGATGCTTATCCCCATCAGTCCATACAGTGACAGAGGACAGGTCACAGGCTCTCAGCTGAGCACTCAGTAATATTCCTATAACTAATACAAATGTAGAAAAGTAAAAGAAAGTATAAAAATTAGATCAAATGTTATACTGGCACAGATGCCTGAGCAGGTTTGTCTGAATCCAATCCAATGTTCTTTTTGTTTGTTTTTTGCTATCCTCAAGCAGAGTTACATCTATTTGAGAAAAACTGCAAAATAAATATATAAATACTGAATAATAATAATAACAAAAAAATTATAATTTGGCTTGAAGTTTTTTTTTCATTGGAAATAATTTTTTCTTTCTTTTGAATGTTTTTACCCCAACATAGTTTACATGCAATGAGATACAGTATAGGCTATACCACAAATAAGATTTTTAATTTGTTATAAGTGATCATCCACGCATGTTCATGTGAGCTGTTTCCAAAAAAATTTTTTACAGACTTTTTTGAGTCACATCTGTTTTCCAGCATCTCGTCTAGAACGTGTCAGTTAAAAAAATGTGTCTCAAGACACCTGCATTCTGTTTCATTCATCTTGCTGTGATTAGCTTTTAAATGCACAGACATGTTTGTTCTAAAAGACCCCTTAGGTGTTTTCAGTGCTGTCGTAAATGTGTTTACTCAGGAATCTGAAATCACAATCCCAAAATGTTTTGACATAATGGTCTTAATTAATTTTTTATTCTCATGTACAACCAACGGAAAACAGGACACTTGCTGATTACCATACCAACTGCAACGTTTATTGCTCAGACACACCTGCAACTCTAGGGCAGAGCAAATCTACTGCTGCTCTGAGGCAACACAATTTCCCAAAAGTGGCAATTATTATATAATTAACCAGAGGCAGATTGAACATGAAATTTTGTAAGGAAAACATTAATCTTCACTGGATAACTTAAATAGCTCTTTTAGTAAGTCTGAACCCAAAATTTGGCTTATACAAAACCCCAAAATAAAGTAGGCTATGGCTAATTATGTAATTGTACAGACTTAATTTCAGTCAAAGTCCAGTAGCATAAAATCACTAGTCATTAATATTAATGTATCATCTCTAATAATCATTCAGTGGAGACAATAGGCCTTTATCACAGTGCTCGTGTCGTCACTTCCAATGGCGGATAGTAGCGTAAAGCGACTTCCGGTTTAGTCTGTAGCAATGGCGGCGAGCACAGCGAGGAATTGTTGTTGCGTTCCTAAATGTTCTAATAGTTCAACTAAACAGCCGTATCTCAGTTTCGATTCTTTTCCAACCGATGAAAAAGCGAAGAAAATGTGGATTCATGCTATTCGGCGGGATGAAGGCAAAAGTTTTGCAGTTTTAAAAGGGAGTACGTACGTGTGCAGGAAACACTTCACGGAGTCTGACTGGAGAGATGAGAGACAAAGCAGACATTTTTTTCTTTAATATATACATGAATGTGTTTTCTAACTGTAGGTGTTGTTAAACTAATACTGGTGTTGATTGATTGCTTGTTTGTTTATTGTTAAAGAATAGGTCACCCAAAAATGTAATGTATGCAATTTACTCACCCTCGTGCCATCCTAGAGGTACATGATGCTCTCTTTCTCTCTATATATATACACACACACGTATACATACGTATACATGTATACGTATGTATACATATATACACACTAACTCTTAAGAGTGCTGATGTTGATAAATTCCATTTTGGGGTAAACTACTCTTAAAGATTCGTCAAATGTCTATTTTGGTTGGACAAGTTTTTGTCTTAAATTTTTTATAGTGCCTATTCATAACTAAGTTCTCTGTAAATTGTCAATGAATAAATGAGAAATTGTAACTTTTTAATTGTCACAATGCAGTCAATACTTGTACATATATGTATAAAAGTGGTGCAATAAAAAAAAATCCAATTTTTAAGTTTGCAACTTTTAGGCTCATTTACTAAAAAAATGTTGCAACATTAAATGCAAGTTATCACAATTCAATATTTTTGTACAAATTAAACTAAACTTAAAGTTATGAAATGACAGGCATTTGATTGGTGGCAACTTAAATCATGTTTCTTTTCTGTATATACATTTTATACAACAACATCATTTACATCAAGTGGGCCTTGGTAATTAGCCATTAACAGCAGTTCAGCCCATATTTGGTTCACTATGCCTGTCAGTGTGAGAGGAATGGTAGAGTCCCAGATGTGGTTTTCTGTAATTCGTCGAATTACTCTTTCCACCACAATCCTTAGACGGGCTATTGATTGTGTACGTTTCGTCTCCTCTTTTGTAAATTGTGCTGCTCTTTTGAATGGAGGGATAACAAGTCTGGCTCCCACATTTTCAAGCAGTGGCTCTATGGTAAAGCCTTTATCTGCCATACAACAGTCTCCAGGCTCGAGCAGTTCCAAAAGTCCAGACTGTTTTGTTATCTCCCTGTCTGAGATGGATCCAGTGAACAGCTGTGACACAAAGGTTATGGCCCCACATGGAGCAACACCAACCAAGCCTTTGAAGGTAGGGTAGTTTTTGTAATATGAAAACATCTCTGACTGTAGTGTAAGTGCTGTGGGGTTTTCACATCTGATCTCAGTACAGTCCAAAATAACACGGACATCTGGGCAGTACTCCTTAAATTTTGCTGGCATGGTTGCTCTGACTTGCTCTTTGGTCATCCAAAGACCCCAAAACAAGGTACAGAAAATTTGCTCATGTTATGATTACTCGACTGACCGTTGTCGTACATTAAATATATCTGCCAGGACCTTCTCTCGTAGACCTGCAGACACGCGACAGCAATAAAGAAAAAAACTCATCAAAAAGCTGAAGCTTTCTATTAGGGCTTGGTCCTGGAACCGTCTCTAAACCATGTCTCTGTGCCTTAGACCAATACACAAGGTTCGATGCTGACGGTTCTATTGATGGTTCCACATTTTCTTCGCTTTTTCATCGGTTGGAAAAGAATGGAAACTGAGATACGGCTGTTTAGTTCAACTATAAGAACATTTAGGAACGCAACAACAATTCCTCGCTGTGCTCGCCGCCATTGCTACAGACTAAACCGGAAGTCGCTTTACGCTACTATCCGCCATTGGAAGTGACGACACGAGCACTGTGATAAAGGCCTATTGAAGAAAAACTGTGAATTTGACTTTCTCTACATATTTGCCATAAGCAACTTATTAAGTGTAAAACAAATGGATGCAAATGTTTTAGTATATCTAACCTTATATTTTTCCCCAAAGCTTCCTGTGGGCCAAATTGGACTTAAAATGTACAGGTGTGTGGTTTGCACATCTGATATACTGTAAATTATTTATTGCATGTTTAAAGAAAATAAAGGTAATTATATACTAAATACATATTTGTAACATTATTTGAACATGTGAAATGGCATAGGTACAAAAAGAGAAAAATGTGTCTATTTGTATTATATATGTAGGCGTAATTTATGGGTGTGATGGGTGGTATTTGTCCATACCAATTTTTGCCTTTGCAATTTTTGTTCCCAAAACTTTTTTAAATAATTATTTTTACATAAAGAAAAAACATCTGCAGTTCTTTTTTTTAAGTTGTTTTCCAATTAAAAATGTTTAATAGTGAAAAATACAACACATACACATCGAATCAACATTTAACTTTAAACCCCCACTAAATCACCAACACCACCCTGACCCCCTACGAACACCCCTGTGGTCACATAAGATAATACACACACACACACACACACACACACACACACACACAAAATAAATATAATAAACATACATAATTTAACTAAACTTCTCTCTCCCCATCCCCTCCCTGAGAGTCCCCCAAAAATACTAAATAATTACCCCATTTCTTAACAAAAAAGTCCCCAAACCCCAACCTTCTATTTGCCACACTCTCGAAAACTGCCCCCCTCCGCATCTCCGCACACCACTCTGGAAATGATGACGCTCCGTCCGACTGGACAGAACCCAGAACTCATGATACTGGACAGAACCCAATTTTTTATATGTTTATCCCCCAAATGTATGACGGCCCCATCACCCAAAATACAGAGTCTGTGGCAAAGTAAAATGTTTGTGCCAAAAACATCACACATACAACTCTGAACCTTCAACCAGACTTGACATATTTTTTAATCCTAGCCCACACTCCCTCCTCCAGTAACAAATGTTATCTTTCTCCCATAATCTCTTGAGAGAAGTTGAAACTTCATCCCCCAGACTCTGAATTAGCAGGCAGTAATACACTGATGACCTTTTCCAAAAGCAGTAATCACCCCTCCCAGAGTATCTGCCACTTTAGGGGGGTGTGTGCTACTCCCAAAAACAATACAGAGCAGGTGGCACAGCTGAAATGCCTAAAGAACTGAGATCTGGGAATCCCAAAATGTTTAACCAAATTTTCAAAAGATCTCAACACTCCGCTCTCATATAGGTCACTAAGTGTAGTAACCCCTTCACAATCCACTCTGACCAGCAGAAAGGTGACTTAGTAAAACATAATTTAGGGTTCAGCCATATGCTTGGGGCAACATTTAAATAAATGTCAGAATTAAACACTCTGGAAACTTTTGTCCATACCGAGTGCAAATGCGAGATAATGGGGTGTAACTTAACTTCTTTGATTAGTTTGACAGAAAGGCTTTGCAATGGCAAAATAGGGGCAAGAATTCCTGTTCAATACAAAACCAGGGAGGGGCTCTTTCAGGTGGAAGTGATCAATGAGCCAAATGTCTGAGACCGAATGCATAATAAGTAACAGGTAGTTACTTTTTGGAATACAATTCATTTTAATAACATTAACCTTCCCAATCATAGATAAATGTAATGAAGCTTTTTATTAAGGGGTTCACATTTAAATCTAACTAAATCAGACAAATTTTATGGGAATACAATTCCCAAATACTTACTGCCCTATTTGGGCCACTGGAAGGCGCCCGGCTGAAAAGCTATTATTGGGCAGTGCGCTGTCAGAGCCAAAGCTTCGGATTTAGACCAATTAACTCTGTATTCTGAGAACTTAGAAAAGGAATGAATAATTTTGTGGAGGCAAGGCATAGATCTAATAGTTTCAGAGACAAATAATAAAATATCATAAAGCAGAAGCTTATGCGCCACACATCCCGCCATCACCCCTGAAAAATCATCCTCCTTTCTTATCGCAGCTGCAAATGGTTTCAAGGCAAGACTGAGCAATACTGGGGAAAGAGGGCAACCCTGCCGGGCACCCCTGTCCAGAGTAAAATAATCGGATCCATTTGTTTGTACTGCCACTACCGGGTGTCTATAAAGTAACTTAATCCATCCAAGTATTCCCGAATCTGTATATTTCCAAAATCTTAAAAAGATAACCCCGTTCTACCATATCAAACGCCTTTTCGGCATCAAGTCTGATCATTCGCCACTGACCACATGATATTGATGAAATGCCTAATGTTATCAGAAAAACTGCGGCCCTGAATAAACCCCATCTGATCTACTGTATATGCATAAGAGATGTCATAAATGTACTTAATCGGTTAGCCAGAATTTTTGACACTATTTTTACATCTAGCTGGACGGATCAAAGAAATTGGAAACTCATACACTCACTTGGATCTTTGTACTTTTTAAGAATCATACTAGTCAGGGCTAGTGTCATGGTTGGAGGAATCTCAACATTCTTTAACATTCTTTTTTCAACATTCTGTTCTGTAGCATAAGATCTAAAACAATTCAGTGGCAAAACCATCTGACCCCGATAGAGATCAAGACAGAGTTCTTTAAAAACATTATTGATATCAATGGCTGAGGTAAATATTTCACCACCAGCAGATTTCACTGAGGGAATGGTAGAAAAAGACTCTCTTTGTTTTATATATCTAGCCAAAAGCTTCTCTGCTTTGTCCCCCGACTCAAAACATGACTGTCTTGCCCTGAATAGACCTCCACCTTCCATAACAAAATAGTATTATATCTGTATTTCAATCTTCAGTTCTCTGAGGCCATCAGACAACATTCAGCACTTCAGCTCTGCCTCTGCACTTTTAATATTCCCTTCCAACTCCACAAGTTCTTGTGCTTTGGATTTTTTGATGAATGAGGCATACTGTATGATCAGACCCCTAAGAACTGTCTTAAGTGCCTCCCAAGCCACGCCCACAGAGGATACTGAGGTCTAGCTGGTCTCTATATAAACATTGATTTCAGCCTTTAGCATTTGTTGGAATTCAGGATTTTGCAAAAGGGATACATTAAAGCACCAACTATATGATTTCCTTTTCTCCATATGTGGCACAACTCTAATCTCACCAGGGCGTGATCTGACACTAAAATGTTTCCAATTGTGCAATCATCAACAGATGAAATGAGGGACTTAAAGGGCACCTATTATGGAATTTTGAAAATTACCTTTCATGTAGTGTGTAACATAGATTTAAGTGAAAAAAAAAAAACATCCTGCAAAGTTTTATATATGAAAGTTCACCGTAAAAAAAGTTATTTTCTCTCAAAATTAGGAGTCGACTCTGAGTCAATGTAATGAATCATTTTTCCAATGAGTCGTTTTCCTTTTCGTTGTGACGTCAAGACGAAAAATTATCAAAATGGCCACGCCCACTCATTGCGCGCGCAGACACCAGGGAAAACTTGAAAACATCATGTCAACAACAAGACGCTGTGTTCTGAAGTGCATATCAAAAGCAAACTTTTTTTCACTACCCAGGGATGAGCATGTGTAGAATCAGTGGCTAGAGTTTATATTTACAACTATACCACACAAGTATAGCCCGAACCTTGTGCTGTGTTCGCGTCATTTTAATGACAATTGCTTTACGAACATGAATGCTTTCAAGTGTGGATTCGCGAGCCGGTTGATACTGAAGGAAGGTTCAGTACCAAGTTTATTTGGATCAGCTTCCTCCTCCGAATCACAACCTGTAAGTATTATTAAAAATTGTTGCTTTTATGTGTTTTTTAGCATGCTTAATAAGTATTTGTGTGTGTTGTGTAAGTTACGCTCAGCACAGCTTCTAGGTCTCCAATGTCAATTTTCTTTAATATGTGAAATGTTTGTCGATGTTATTGGAGTTGTCATAAAGAATATAGCAATAACTTGTAGTAATGCAGTGATTTACCAATATGTTTATGCGTTGGGCTAACGCAAACAATAACTGATTGGGTGTTTACCACCGAACTTTGGGCTATGATCGCTAACATAAATCAACTCAAATTCCTTCTCTGATTTAGATTTTTTTACTACAAAGTGGTGATGGGCGTTCCGTTTCTGACAATTTCTGCACAGAGTATACCAATCACAACTGACTGGGTCATCTGACCAATCACCGCAGATTAGCGTCACGCAAAGGAGGGGTTTGGAAAAATGAGTCGTTGAACGAATCATTTGGGAGTCGGTGAGCAAATCCGGTAAACATAAATGCAAATTATAAGATAACAAAAGTGTTTTTTGTCATTGCATGCATGTAAAACTGTTGTTGGGGACTCCCAAAACAATATTAGGAACATTTTAAATTCCATAATAGGTGCCCTTTAAATATATATAAAAAAAAATCTATTCTAGAATAAATCTTATGGACTGATGAAAAAAATGTATTGTCCCTACCAGATGGGTTCAAAAGTCTCCAAATATCTGTAAGACCAAGATTTTCACAAATCTTGTGAAGCATCAGTGTTGCTCTAGGGCAAGGGTGCCCAATACGTCGATCGCAATCTACCATTCGATCGCAAAGGCAATGCTGGTAGATCGCACAAAATTTAAATGTACTTTCGATACATTTTAATAAAAATAAATATAATGTCTTTCCTTCTTTAGTTTCTGTCTGACTTGCACTTGATGAGTAAATATTGACCAGGCGAGGTTTTGTTTATTCAGTTGCCATGACAACTAGGTTTGCGCATACGCACCTTCCAAGGACTTCTGAGAACAGAGCGCGAAATTGCGATGCTACTGCCCAGATTAGGCAAAACTGTCTGATTCCATTCAGTGCAAGTCATCAGAATAAGGTAAATGCCCTGGCTATTGTAATCTATTGTGCTGTAGGTGTTTTGGGTTTAGTTTTAAAACTGAATGATATCAACATTGAACATTTATTATATATTTTTTTATTAATTAGAAGATGATTTCCATGTAGGGATACATGCAGTAGTACCAACAAGCATTTTCTTATTTTAAATGAAACTGTGTTTTTTTAGTTGGTAGATCTTATTGAGTTAGTCATTTAAAAGTAGATCATCACACAAACAAAGTATGGGCACCCCTGCTCTAGGGGGCCTACACACTTTTGCTTCACTATGATCAAGGACTGAGTCCATCAAAGGATTAAAGTCTCCTCCCAATATTATATCATGAGGGGTGCCAGCGGCTTGCAACATCCCTTCAAGATCTATAAATAGCCCTGATCATCAGAATTATTTGCATAAATATAAGCCAAAATCAACCTTTGCCCCAGAATTTCTGCTAAAACAACAATGAATCTTCCTAATTTATCTTTAATCTGTTTGAGACATTTGAATTGTAGATGTAGATTATTTATCAATGTAATGACTCTCCTGCTCTTAATTGAGCCAGTACTAACAAAAACATGCTTATCTTCCCAAATTTTTCAGCTTCCTGCAGGGAAAGATAAGTTTCTTGAAGAAGCATTATATCATATTTCTTGCGTTTAAGAAAATAAATAACCTTCCTTCTTTTTATAGGGTACCCCAACCATTCACATTCCACGTGGAGAGAGAAAATCCACTCATATTAACATCTGACATTTTGACATTGAAAAAAAAAACTGAAAAAAGATTTGACGTGCGCATTAACCCTGTGCACAACAGCGCCAACTGGCGTCTAACTCTCTAAACGCAAACAGTCCATGTACACCTATGAGAGCCCCAGTGACAACTTTTCAGTCTGATTGATCAAGTCGGGTGCTTCTGTACAAATTTGTGAGACAGAATTACACAACAAAAAATTATCCATAAAACAAACTCCAGACAATATGAGGCATAAGTACAAAGAACTTAGATGATCCACATAACCATCCTGATGGTGTGTTCCTCCACAAAAAACTCCAGCCGTTAGTGGAACCAGCACAAATAAAAGGACATTCAAATGTGTCGAATGTTCAGTCAGCCGGTCGTTCGGCCATCACATGAACAGATGTACAGAAATATTCCACAAAACAAACTCCATCCAATAGAAGGCACAAGCACAAAGATTGTGAAGATTCATCCACAAACTGTCCCGATAGAGTGTTACTCCTCAAAACACAAAAAGAAACAAAGAAGGTGCTCAGTTTCCTCGGACAGTCAAGTGAATGTTCAGTGAGTCAGGTCCAATTGGCCGCATCACACAATGACTTACTTATGGAGGACGATGCCTGCTGTGGACATGTAAATGTATTACGACTATCCTTAGCATCTATTCTTAATTTGTCCAGGAACATCAGTGCAAAAGTGACCTTCTGTTGATGTAAGAGTTTCTTGTATTCCTTGAATTGATCACGTTTCTCTCTTGTTGAATTTGCAGTCTGAGATCAGCATCTACGACCTTCGCCAGCATCACCGACATGCTCGACAGTTGATGAATGTCTCCTGCCGCACCGTCCAAACTGAGTCCCCGGTCCGCAGCCCTGTCAGGGTGTCAGCTTGAGCACATAAGTGTCCTTTAATGTCTCCAGAGCCAGAGGATTTTTAATTCATTGACATATTGTCTTCATAGAACAGTTATGGAACAGGGTGTATCAAATCTCATTGGTTTATGACACAAAAGGTAATAAAACTAGCAAAGTGCACAGAGCTCGCCATTCACTTGTCCGACCCTTGCATGGTGCGCACGTGACCCCCAACATCTCCAGTTCTTGAGCTGGAGTTTCCATTTAATTTGTGTGTGTTATATTATGTGGTGATCCAGTACTGGAGTTTGTTATAATTAGTGCTTGTTGTGTTGAGTGATAGCGGGTGGCAGTATTCTCATGTGCTCCATGCACCTAGACGTGAGCAGCTCCTGCTCCTTTCCAGTTAAATTGCAAAGCAAAATGCAAACAGATGTGTCCCCAGGGCACGGGCATAGGGCTGCCAGATAGGGAACGTCTTGGTTACTGTCCTAACATCTGTTCCCTGATGGAGGGAACAAGATGTTGTGTCCCTCTTGCCACAACAAAAAGTGAAAATCGTTCAGCTGGGGCCATAAGCATCCACGTTGGGGGGTCCCAAGGGGAAAGACAACACGGAGACCACACCCTACCCGAACGGGAGGTAAATGTGCAGAAATACGTCACATGGACTTACCGACCACCAGTATCGCATGTGGCGGAATTTCCCATGGTAGGTACTACCCAGAGGGGACAGAGTTCTACAAACAAGGCGACCGGTGGCAGAGGGAACTCTACCCAAGGAAGACGTGGGTTTACCAACAGGGAAACCATACCACGGAAGATACATCACATGGGGTAGCTCACCTACCCCAGTACAGGGCCTACTTGCACACTGCAAAGGGAGGACACGGGGAACCAGATTTCTTCAACACAGGTAAGCAGTTTAATGGAGTAAATTGGGTTTTTACAGGGGCACTACAACACCTCAGCTTCACACTTTCAAAATAACTTCACAATACTCTTTCAGCTTCACAATATTTTTAACTTCACAATACTCTTTCAGCTTCACATTGCGCTTCTAGACCCAGGCGCTCTCTCCCGGTCTGCTGGTGGTGTGACTCTTTTATGCCAGTCTCCCCATGCTCACTGTAATCAGAGACAGGAGTTAGACATAATTTAGCTCAGGTGGAAGCACCTTTAATGCTTTCTCTCTCTCCAGACGGACACTTGACCATACCCCCTCTGCCACACACACGTACTGGGCCGGCATCAAATTTCTCTTCTGAATTGACTTGCCACAGGGCTAAGGAGAAAGGACATCCAGGGTCCACAATCTTGTGAACTCATCTGGGGGGGGGGGGGCACACGTCTTGCAAGCGGTACAACCAGCCAGTTGCCCTGCATACTTACCTGTTCATACCTGACAACACACATGATGAAACCAGCTCAACCCAGTGATTGTAGAATCTTGTGAAGGTATTGGGTGTTGCCCAGCCCACTACTCTACAGTTGTCTACTAAAGAGGCAGCATTGGTCAAGGCCAAGGAGGCTGCCACATTCCTGGAGGAGTGAGCTCGATGCCCCAAGGGGGGCGGCATGTCCTGGGCCTTGTATGCCAAAGCCATGGTGTGAATGACCCAGTGGGCGGTCCTCTGTTTGGAGTCAGCTCTCCCTTTCTGCTGTCCTCCAAAGCAGACAAAGAGCTGCTCAGAGCATCTAAAGCTCTACGAGTGACTCAAGAAGATGCGCAAAGCAGGCACCGGACACGGCAACGACAAAGCTGGGTCTGCCTCCTCCTGGGGCAGCGCTTGCTGGTTCACCACCTGATCCATAAGCAGAGTTGTGGAAACCCTGTGTACATAGCCTGGTTAGGATCTTAGGATCACATGAGAGTATGCATGACCGAACTCCAGACAAGTGTCGTTGACAGAGAATGCCTCCATATCCCAAACCCTCTTGATAGTAGTGAGTGCAGTGAGGAGGACAGTCTTCAATGAGAGCGCCTTTAGCTCATCTGACTCTAGGGGCTCAAACGGGGCTGTCTGCCTGCTCCACAGGACAACAGAAATATCCCACGAAGGAATGAGGCTTGACCTGGGAGGATTCAGCCTCTTCGCGTCTTACTATCTATTGCATCGTGGTACGCAGCTATAGTGGCTACATACAACTTCAAGGTGGAGGGGGACAGCCGCCCCTCCAGCCTTTCCTGCATGAAGGTAAGCACCGAGCTGACTACGCATATCTGGGTGTCTTCACTTAATGAACAAACGGCACTTCAAGACTTACAGGCACTTCATAGAGGGAGCCCTGGCCTGAGTGATTGTGTCTACCACTGCCGGTGGTAGGCCACTTAGGTCTTCTGCGTCCCATCCAAAGGCCAGACATGGAGATTCCAGAGATCTGGTCACGGGTGCCAGATGGTGCCCTGTATCTGAGAGAGGAGGTCCTCCTTCAAGCGAAATCGACTGTCAGGGGCTGTCGCGAGGAGTGTGAGCTCCGAGAACCAAGTCTAGGTGGGCAAGTAGGGCGCCACCAGGACGAACTGGCTGTGTGCCAATGCGTCTAAAAGGGCCTGTGCTGAGGTAAAAGTGAAATGTGGAAGTACGCGTCAAGCCACGAGGGTTCAGGGCAGGGTGGGGGTTACACTCCAGGCTGACGCTCGTGGCTGCCTGGGCAAGCATGGCTGCCAGCTCAGTGGGGAATGGGAGGTCCGTGGGGGGATTAACCGGTAGAACCATTCCCATTGGGGTCCCCAAATCGCCCCCAGTGCTAACCGACGCGGCCTCATAGCCGTAGGTAGAAGTAACAGGGCGGGGAGCAGCTGGAGTGGCTTTCTCTCAGAAGAAGAAAAGCCGCAACCACAATGTTTCCAGAGTCATGTTCTTGCAGTGACAACACGATCAGCCACGATCGCTGTCTCAGTGCGGGCGTGGCCCATGAGGTGAGACAGCGATTGCAGCCGTCAGAGGCGGAGAGGTAGCAACCGCAACCAGGAACTAAACACATATGGAAGGCACCTTTAAAAAGACACTCTCTGTCGGTGCCACTCTTTTAGAGAAAATATACTCGATTTCGATTCAATTAAATATGAATTCATATGGGTTTATTTAAGTTATTATGCCCCTTTTGCCAACATATAAAATAAATTATCTCACAGCTAATGCTGTTAATTATACAGGGGACCTTTTAACTAGATACATTAAGAAAATATTAATTTTACTAATTATATTTTATTACTTTTTCATTATTTTTGGTCATATTTTGGCTTATTAAAAATGAACAAATACATTTATTCAATCAATAAATATATTTCATACATTATTTTTGTTACTTATTTATTGTTAAATATAAAAATAATAATAATTTATTATTATTTATTTAATAATAATAATAATAAAAAATTATTATTTACAAGTATTTACATAGATTTGTTGAACGTGCTAAAACCGGTGGTCTATGTTTGTAAACAGCGCCTTTAAATGAGCGCATGTTATCTAGAGAGGGCTTGAATGGCTTTACCTCATCTGTGCGATGCATAATTTAATTAAAATGTTTTTTTTGTGTGTGTTTTTTTGTTTTTGATAAACAACTGACTGTAAAGAAAATTCAATGACAAACGGGTTGTAGATCTTTTTTGGACACATTAAATGGAACAACTTTTCTATCGGGAAGACGCGCAGGCTTGAGTGTAGTTTCAGATGCCATTTATTTGATAGATGTAAAACAGGAGGTGATGTCTCTCTCTTTGGAGTAGGCCCCGTCCGGCAGTCCGAGGTAGTTGTACCCGGAACCGTCATGTCCTGCCGGAGATAGGAGGCAGGGGTGAGGAGCCTACCCCCAAAAACAGAGAAAGTAGTATACTACCCCCAAAAAAGATGATCCAGTTTGGTACGAACCAGGTCTTGTGTTGGGCGTTCATTCTGGAGGAGGAATTAAGAGATGCGCGCGTCGAAATTTGACTTGAAATTTGCAATACCTCTGGCGTGGTTGTGTGAAGCCTTTGCGATGGGAAAGCAGTATTTTTTGAGTTTGAGTTTGAGTTTCATCCCTGTGCATTTCCTCTTTGTCCTCGAGTGTGATTTTGGGCACTCTGTCGAGAGCCCCTGGTTGAGCAGAATCTTTGCTTTAGGCCGGCATTGCTGTGCAGTGTCTTTGTTGAAAGATAAACGACATTTGATATGAAAATGTCGTTTGAGGTATATTTGCCGAAGAGGACAACGTGTGTAGAGCCATACGATAATGGCGACGTTGCGTGCAGTCCCTTCGTTGAAAGACATTTGGTATGAAAACCCTCCGGCGAGGGAAAAGTTGTTTGAGGTATCTTTGCCGAAGGGGACAACGTGTGTAGAGCCATACGATAATGACGACATTGCGTGCAGTCCCTTCGTTGAAAGAAAACAACATTGATATGAAAACCCTCTGACGAGGGAAAAGTTGTTTGCGGTATCTTTGCCGAAAGGTGAGCAACATGCGTAAAGCCATACGATAATGGCGGCGTTGTGTGCAGTCCCTTCGTTGAAAGAAAACAACATTGATATGAAAACCCGCCGACGAGGGAAAAGTTGTTTGAGGTATCTTTGCCGAAAGATGAGCAACATGCGTAAAGCCATACGGTTATGCCGACATTGCGTGCAATCCCTTCGTTGAAAGAAAACAACATTGATATGAAAACCCTCCGGCGAGGGAAAAGTTGTTTGAGGCATCTTTGCCGAGGGGGACAACATGTGTAGAGCCATACGATAATGTCGACGTTGCGTGCAGTCTCTTCGTTGAAGACATTTGATATGAAAACCCTCCGGCGAGGGAAAGTTGTTTGAGGTATCTTTGCCGAAGTGGACAACATGTGTAGAGCCATACGATAATGGCGACGTTGCGTGCAGTCCCTTCGTTGAAAGACATTTGATATGAAAACACTCCGGCGAGGGAAAAGTTGTTTGAGGTATCTTTGCCGAAGGGGACAACGTGTGTAGAGCCATACGATAATGACAACGTTGCGTGCAGTCCCTAGTATTTTAAACTTCTTTTGTAGTTGTAGCTTGCTGTGTCATCGTGGAATGAGGCTGCAGTGGTTCTGGGAATGTATTTCCTATTTCTGAACTCAAACATATATTTTACCCCATATAGGGTAAAGAACCATTTCATTGGAGGGTAGAGGGGATGGTTGTTTGCTGGACCGTATGATTAAGTGCTGTGCGAATGGCGAGGAAGGATTTGAAGTTTGGGTCTCGGTGTCATTTCTTTCTTCCCTCTGCTGAGCCGCATCGAGACCGGGATTGTAGATCGAGAACATTTGTTAAATACATTCAATTATGAAATATCTAGCAATGGGATTACTTACGAAGAGAGCGTCTGCAGCATAGGAAGCTATATTGAAGAAAGTATAATTCTGGCCATTCCCCGGTGAACCATGGTCCTAGACGGCAACCCCTGAATCCTATGGAGGGAGCCATGTCAGAGAAATAGGGGCGTGTCATCCGAAGATTCTTGCCAGCCATCATCGATTGGTGGGTAGGAGAGGCTGAGAATGAGCTAGTGTGAGGAGGCGGAAAAACGGCAAAGTGGCCTTGAGGAATGATAAGCATGGCAAAATTGAGGAGGCCTGATGGGGCTGGAGATTGCGTTAGGAGACACAAACTGACCAGGGAACAACGGGAAAATAGACCTGATCCTGTCATGTTTCTTTAGGGGGGAAGCTTGCATCATTAGAAAATGTGTGTGATGTCTAGAATTCTAGAGACGTGGCTCGTTGTGGGTTGTTTTTTTTTTGTGTTTTTTTTTCTCTTCTCTCTCGCTCTCTCTCCTCCCTCTTATTCCTCGAGTTGGAGCAAATATGGTGAGAAGAATTATGTCTCAGCTTCATGAGAGTTTAGTTGTTGGCTATAAAAGGAACATGAGGGTCTTATGTACTTCCGGCATAGAGCCCTGAAGATGCAGTGGACAGTTTAGTTTTTGAAGGAGGTGTGCCCCAAAACATACGAAAATGTGTGCATGTTTGTGCAAATCATCTTGCATGAGACTGCTTTGTGAATGTGCGTCGATATGAATCTGGATCTTCAAGAATGTGATTCTCGAGTATGGATCAGTTTCAGCTGTTCATGTCCCACCTCACATCTGTTTAGCTGTGCATTTACTGAATGAGCCCTGTGCCACTGTGTGTCCGACTGTTTTACTGTATTTTATTTTATTTTATATTCTAAACTGTTTCAATGATTCTTTATTTTTTATTCTTATTTTAATCTCTTCTATGTAAAGCACTTTGAATTACCATTGTGTATGAAATGTGCTATATAAATAAACTTGCCTTGCCTTGCCTTACCTTTATGACCTGAAGATGCAGTATTGCACTTTATCTTTTGTGAATATTTGCAAATCTCCTTCTGAATGTGTTTGATAGCTGATTCGACGTCTGATGTGCCAAGTTACCATTGTCTCTGACATATTCCGGAGACCAGATACATGCACGCCTAAACATGTATGGCTGAATTCCGGCATTTACGCTGTCGATCATATTGGTTCTGATTAGTTGTTGCTTTAGTGGTCTGACCACGATGAGTGAATGATTTGTGAAGACATGCCAACGAATTTCTGCTCTTTGATGATGCATGAATGATAATAAAATGGAAGTATGCCATGAGATAGGAATTACTCGCTGTATGACCTGATCATGGTGGAATGCCTTACGCTGGTGGTAGATAATCTGATGAATAGGGGAAGCGGTGCGGAGCCTACCGCTAGGAGTCAGAGGTGCACCGCAACAGTGGTGCTAGCGATGAGAACATGGAAGTACGTCTGGAGTAAGAAAATGCTGCGTTTTATGGATCGTGTAAATGCGCCCTTGGAGGCGCTCTGGGAACCTCATCGAATGTTGTACCGAACAAAGTAAATTCTTTCACAAGGCTTGGTGAAGGCTATAATAACCCGTTGATACGCATTTGTTTGCACTCGGGAGTGACGTCACTCTGCTTACATTTAATATATTTGCATTCTGATATATGCATGCATGGATATGCGATTAATGTTAACAGATTATACGTCTTTTCGAAGATCTAAGTGTTCGACGTTGATATCCGATCTCTTTTGCATGATAGCAGTCCTCCAGAAACAGCAATTTGTTTATTTGTGCCGGAAGTGCGGATGACAACATGCAATATAAAAAACGGGATTTCATACCTTATTATGAAATAGCAATCACCAGATGAATCCAGTTCGGCCTGCTTGGGTCAATTGTCCGTGACAGAGTTCATTCTATAACATCCAGTAGCACTTTTGTACGCAATTATAAATCTTGATATGTTCTTTATGTTTACATAAGATCTCGCCTGGAAGAATTACACTTCATCGTTGTTCTTTGACAGACTATGCAATCTGAGCAGCATTCCCATTGTAAAACTGTATATTATCTTATATATGAAGTCTTCTAAACAGAATGAGCCCATCTCAAATCCAAAACGTTATTTAAATTTTTTTTTTTTCAACTTTGTGATGAACAGGTAGCATGGCAATGGAAGGTCTAGACCGATGACTAGATCTGAATGCATTTGATGGATATGCAAATAACTTAGCTTATTTCTGATGGAAGCCGGCTGCTGCCTGGGCCGATGATTTTGCAAGATTCGCGGGGTGCGTGCTCCTTCTGCGCCAGGTCGTGCAATGCGATTGAGAGAGCTCTCCTGAGTGAATGAGATATGGGTGAAGATCCGGGTTTGCTGGTTGTTTACTCCCCATGGGTTTGATGTTGGCAGAAGTTGAGATGATTGCAGTGTTAGCACACCGAAACAGCAATGTGATAGATTGTGAGCGGACTTATAAAGCATTGGCTTGCGTGCGATTGGCTAGGAGTTACCCAGCTAATGATGTGATGATGTGCACCTGCTGGTCTTCCTGCTAGAACTATGCTCCACTTCCATTTACTCTCAACCTGCTGTGAAAGGATCTCGCTGCTGAACACTTCACGACTAAACTACACAATTACTGGTGAGTGAAATGCAATAATTTACCAGCTAGTTGCCAAATATATTCACTTTAGTCACATAATGTGAAATTTGGTTGCAAATGCGAGAGACATCCTCTCATTGTTGTAGAGGGTTTTGCATTGAGTGAACAATCGATCTTGGGCTTTAAGAATCTATATCAAGATCGTTCAAATGAAGATCGCGATTAATCGGAAAAACTATATTTTTACCCACCCCTAATTAGAACTGATTGGAACCCAGAACTTATTGAGCTAGAGACTTTCCCAAAAGACCAATCAGTCTTTCTGGCTAATACTTGCAGACCCATGTATGTATCCACTGACAAACAAAATCCTAGTAGAGTGTGAAATATAGGCTACGGGTCAAGTTATCAAACCATTATTTTGCAAAATATTTATTGGAGTTCATGAATTGGTCATCAAAAATGACTATTGATCAAAAGAGTAAATGATTGTTTGAAATTATCTGCACATAACCTAATTAATATTCATGAGTATAGACACTTTGTGACGTCCTCAGTGTATAAAAGGAAAATTATTTATTTCACCCAAAGGGGCACTTGGGCAAAGGGGCAGTGGCTCGGGCCACTATGGCCATCCTTGGATATGTTTTTGCACTATGACGTCCCTGCTTAATTGAAAAATTAAAACCAAAAGCCATAAAAGGCAAAATGAACAAGAGCTCAGCTAACAAAACAAAAACTACGCAAAACAAGCAAGAACTCACCAAGCCATAAAGACATCAAATAATGCAAGACAAACAACAGGGAAAACATAAGGGTTATATATACATACACAGTACTAATTAACTAACTAGAAATATGTGCCACATGGACAGGAAACAGGAACAGGATACACACACATTTTAAATAAGAGTTCTTTGAACAAACCTTGCAAAATAAGAGTTCACACATAACACTATATCTGTTACAGAACCCCCTCCTATGGGTGGGTTGACACCCAAATCAAAAGAAACTGGAAGAGTCCAAATGGGCAGAAAACAGGAGACCACAGGGTATATAGTGTGGGTTGAAACCAAGGGGAACCAGAAGGCATCAGCGGGAGATTAGAACACTGGGAGGGAAACGTAAAGCAACCAGGAGACCTCTAGGACTCCAACGGACAGCCAAACAACCAAGGTGGATCAGGTGAAGCAGCAAGCAACCATAGTAAGTCAGGCGGATGATCAGGAGACCAAGAGTTACCTGGTATAGCAGCAGGTAACCACCTGGAATCTGGCGGATGTTGAGGACACCAGGGCAGGCCGGGAGGAGGACCTGGAGACCGGCATGGACGAAGAGACCAGGGCAGAGCCAATGGAGAGCAAGGTAGCCCAAGCAACCAGGGTGAAGTGGGGGGAGCGGATGGAGTGACTGGAGACTAGCATGGACCAAGTGACCAGGGGGGAGCCACTGGGGACTCGGAGGGTGGCGCATCTTGGGTCTTGAAAGGCAGAGCCACTGGGGACTCAGTGATTGGTGCACCTGGAGACCCAGTAATTGGGGCAGCTTAGGAAACAGTGGTTGGGGTAGTTGGGGAAACAGTGATAGGGGCGTCAGGAGGTTCAAATAAATCAGAGTTCAAGGCACGAGGGGATTCAGAGGACTCAGAGGATTCAAAATTCAAAGTACTTGGGGACTGAGAAAAGTCTCAGGGGACAAGATGGCTGTGGACGTGGGCTTGCTGTCTGTGGCAGGCGTGGACGCTAGCTCATGGTCCTTTGCATGTGTGGATGCTGGCTCGATGTGTGTGGGAGTCGTGGATGCTGGCAAGTGTGAATGCTGGCTCGCGGTCTGTGGCAGTCGTGGTCCCTTGGATTAGCAAAATTGGGACCGCCGTCTCTGGCCAGAGAGCACTCCTCAGATCATACTCTGCCAGAACTGTTTTAGTAACAAACTGCAGTAGCAAAACACTGCCACAGTCCAATGGTACCAGTTCTTTAACAGTCCTATTCAACCCACACCAAAACAGAGTCCTTAGTGCTCTCTCCCCAACACCAGAGCGATAGGCCAGCCTCCAAAAAGCTAAAACTTTATCAAAAAATGCAATGTTTTCTGCTGGGTTCATCTTAAGGTCTGGCATTCTGTAATGATGAGGGTCTGGGAAGTAGGAGATTAGAACCCAAATGCAGTATGTCTATTAAGTTAAATTAAAGCAAAAAGCCCTAAAAGGCTAAATGAACGAAAGCTGAGCTAAGCAAACAAAAACAAACAAGCAAGAACTCACCAAACCACAAAGACATCAAATAATGCAAGGGAAAATATAAGGGCTATATACACAGCACTAATTAACATGTAGAGACAGAGACATGTGCCACATAGACAGGAAGCAGTAACAGGAAACACAAAATAAACAAGCTAATATCAAAATGATAGTTCACACATAACACCATATGTTACACCTGCATGTAACACATTACTAATTACTTGCTAATTACTATATATTTAGATAACATGCATTACCTGTAATTCAATACCCCCAGCACTGTGTATAAGTGTGAATAACTTTCATATAAACCAGATGTGAGATCAATAAAGTGTTTTCAATAAAGTGAAAATTGAAACCATTTTTTCTTTTAGTTTTTCTTTTTTTAGTACAACAGGAAAACATCACCTTTAACTGAAACATGATTATTTGACTCTCTTCCTTTTGTTTCATTTTTTTTTTCTCCATGGGTTAACTCTTAAGTGCCACTCAAGCAGTGCAAATTTACATCTATTAAAACTAGTGCTAGGCTTAACAAGCCCATCAAACACAATTTATTAAAGCCACCATATGTGAACTATTTGGAGTGACAGTAACAGTTGACTCAAATGGTGTGCACTAATGTCCTCCTAAAGAGAAGAGCGAGAAAAAACAACGACTCTGCACAGCTGGAGCCGTGTCAAGCATCATTTGCTTTTTCACATGATTTATTTGATTTTAATATCTCATATCGAGGGCTGATTAATTTTGATCATATGTTAAAAACGATACATACTCCATTAATTAAAAGTTTTCTTTGAGTGGTTGGTGCAAACTTTCATTGTATGGATCAGCCTTCGACCATGTGAGATGCCTGCATGTTACTTCATACTGCACGCATATGAGTTTAGTCCAGAGCTGCTTTGAGGCTTCAGGCTGTGAATTGTCCATCGATTTTGCTTTAAAGCTCATCCGAGGACCTCTTTGTCTTCCATTCATCCTTCAGGGCCTAAATCCAAATTTAAAAGCTGTGGAAAGTGGATAGCTGTCAACATTTCAGGTAATCTCTCACTGGTCCACTCTGCTTTATGGTGTTTGTAATATGTTCTGTATTTGGCTATGACAGACTAACCTTATACGAAATATGGCAGGAATGCATCACGAGTGACATCCTTATAGCACATAAGAAAGGCAGGGGCAGACTGTGGGTCATTGTGTTTGCAATCTGAGGCCTTAAGTGTGGGTTTGACATTAGGCTAATGGGCCTTCACATTCACAGTAAATAGTCAGGGCATTTTACAAATGAAACAATAGACAAAACATTTGCACAGTATTAGCTATTTCTTTAAGTACTGCTCTGTGAATTAATATTTAAAATATTAATACAAATGTTTTTTTAAACATATACATTTTCTGTGCTTAAAGGCAGATGTTAAAATTCGGCTGAACTTTACAGGCCTAGAATACATACATCCATACATCGAAACACTTTTTAACACTGGCATTGGTTTGGATCAGGTACAGACAAGCAAAGAAAGGCCTCAAGGGCAACTGGAATGCTAAACTGTAGCAAGCAATGCTTGGTTTCCTGCATGAGTGGTATCTTCAGCAGAAGGTCTTATTTCCTACATCATTAATTGCTGAATAGATTGCCTGTTGAATTCTTAATGTGTTGCCAATGCATGTTCTACATCAAAGCATTGGCAGCGAGTAAACTGGTCAGCCTTCAGTCACTCGGCCTTGCTGTAGCCTCTTTGAAGGAAAGACTCCTGTTTATGTTAACACTTGAAATTGCCATTGTTTGCAACACCTGACACCCCTTTTGGTACATAAGAAAACAGCCTTGATCATTGTAGAGATGGCAACAAATGGCTTGCACATGTAAAAAATGTGGCTATCCAAAAAGCACCATTTAACCAAAGACCCTGATTTGGGTTTACCTGTAGGAGTCGAGCACTGCAGAATCCATTTTAATGCATAAGTAGGGGGCTTTCGGTTTAATTCTTAGTCAGTGACTTTGCATGTTTTAAGCTTTATGCAAATATTATTGGATTTTCAAAGGATTTGATGGATTTTCTCTGGATTTTCTAACACAAATGTTGGCAAAAAATAGAGTGAAATATCTGCTTCTTTGTGTGGAAGATTTGCATGCATGAAATATTTTAATGAAAGCTTCCCCCATCCTCACACGAGAATAGGATTTGATTTCAAAATATCATCATTTTGGGGGGATTGGCATCATATACAGAGGGACCTATGTGCCATTCTACTTTTTCAAACATTTAAACACCAACCTTTAGTAACTTTAGCACATTTTTCTGTTATTGAATAGAAGCTCATAGCTCACACATAGGCAACATTTGGCAAGGCATGAAATAAATAAACAAATCAGAAGTATACAGAACAGGGTACAGAAAGTTTCAGAAATGAGCAGAAATAAACAAAATATCTGTTCATATTGTGTCTAAGATTTTGCTTAAATAAAGACAGACTCAGTTCACCTTCCTCAATACTTTCAGACATATAGTACAATTAGCATTTTGGGGATCTTTAGTTATGCACTGTAAGAGGAGAGACTGTACAGGAGGTAGATGGGCCTCCGTTTGGACATGACCCATGAATATGAGCACTAGACTCTCTGCAGCCCAAGAACTGACAATCAGAAATATAAGACATTCTTTGGGATCTCTCAGCCAAATCTAATTAGTAGTTTCATGTCAACTCTGTCACACTGATGATCATAAAGGCAGGAATGTCTATATTTCTCCAGTTCTGTTTCAAGTCACCATGAAACACTGAAGCATTTGCAAGCTGCATTAATTATGTTATTTCCAGGTTAAAGGGAATTTAATGAGAGAGAGAGAGTGAGAGAGAGAGAGAGTATGGCAGGATCATAAAAAGTGGGTGTTTCATACCAAAATTGAGATTTTTACCATCAAAAATCCATACATAAAGGATTAACTGACAGGGCATGCAAATCACTAACCCTTTTAAATGACGCCAATGCCACCAGTTTTAAGAATCAGAAACTATAGAAAGAACATAGACTTTAAGCATTGCCGGGGCAACACCAGCCCCAAAACGCTCTTGTAAAAAAATCAAGCACTGTCCCGACAGGGCAGTGAACTGGATCTTCACCTCACGCTGTACACCAAGAAGCACAAATATGCCACTTGAAAGTATACAGCTTCCTAGTTGATGGAGCTCTAGCATTCAGAACGGTATCAACCACAGCGAGGGAAAATCCATCATTCAAGAGCATCCCATACCCATAACTTTCACAAGTCTTGCAAATGCTTCCCTGAGCCTGTGACAACATGTCTGTTCTGACTGGAATCACCCAAAGCACTTTCTCCAGGATAGAGTTGAAAACCATACTTGAGATGGCCAAAACGGCGCCACTAACAGAAGCCAAACCCGATCCTCCCGAAATGTCTGCTGAACTGCATGCAGTAGACTGACCAGAGTGGACAGTGTGTCTCGCTTGAAGCCAACAGATCCACTTTCACTATGCCGAACTTTCTCCAGATTTGTTTCATAATCTGAGGATGTAATGTCCACTCTCTGGGCATCAAGACCTGTCTGGACTGGAGATCTACCCCCAAATTCAACCGGCCTGGAAAATGCAAGGCTCATAGTGACTGAAAATTGTCCCATACTCACAGTATTAATTAATGTGCCATGCCAGCCTCAGCATGGAATGAGAATGCACTCCTCCCTGGTGATTGATATAGGACACCACTGCCCCATAGTCTGACCGGATAAGGATATGGCTGCCCTGAACCTCCAGGAATACAAATTTTAATGCCAGCAGTACCATGAACATCTCCAGACAGTTTATGTGCCAATATTGCGGCTGGCCTGTCCAGAACACATAGGCTGAACGACCCTCGTATTCAGCGTCCCAACCCCTGGAGGAGGCGTCTGTTGTTATGTTAACTTTGCGGTTACACACCTGTCCCAACAGAACACTCGACATCAGAAGGCGGGTCCGTTTCCATGGTAACAGAGTAGCACCCACAGTAGCACCCACGCGTCACTTTGATGGGACTTTAACACTTTGAACTAAACACTTTGGAGTTCATCCAGAACTGAAAAGGTCTCACATGCAACATGCCCAAGATCATGATCCCCAAAAACTGGTGCTTGTGCTTGAGTGTCAGCATTCTGAATTGACATTTCATTAGTTTGGAATTCAAACACTGCCATCTTTTTTCAGGACCAGAAAATAACAGCTATAAAACTCTGAGAAGGGGGAATCTCCTCTATTGCCCCTTTGTCTAAGAGAGAATGAATTTCACTCGTTGAACACCGGTGGAGTTTGCCTGAATTGAGTTACGTAACCCCAAATCAATCAAATCACTTTATTGTCACACTACCATGTACACAAGTGCAACAGTAGGTGAAAGTCTTTTGTGCAGTTCAGAGCAACATAGCAGTCATGACAGTGACGAGACATATACCAGTTACAACAAACAACATATTACACAATAATAATATACAATGTACAGTAAACAATTCACACAATATAGAATACACATACAATAAAATAAATAAAGAGTATATAAAAATATATATACAGTGGTTGAATTGAGGAGAATATAATTATGACAGTGCAGTGTGTGATATAAGATTAATAAAGTGCAGTGCTGATTATTGATTGTGAAGTGTTCAAAAGTCTGATTGCTTGGGGGAAGAAGCTGTCATGTAGTCGGCTGGAGCGGGTCCTGATGCTGCGATACTGCCTGCCTGATGGTAGCAGTAAGAGCAGCCCATGACTCGGGTGGCTGGAGTCTCTGATGATCCTCCAAGTGAAGGGAGGGAAGGGAAGCTCACCTCTGATGATGTGTCTGGCAGGTCGCACCACCCTTTGCAGGGCTTTGCGGTTGTGCCATACCAGGTGGTGATGCAGCCAGTCAGGATGCTCTCTACAGTTCTGGTGTAGAACCGTGTGAGGATGTGGTGGTTCATTCCAAACTTCCTCAGCCGTCTCATGAAGAAGATGCGCTGGTGAGCCTTTTCACAACGGCCTCAGTGTGGACGGACCATGTGAGTTCCTCAGTAATGTGGACACCGAGGAACTTGAAGCTGCTGACTCTCTCCACTGGTGCTCCATTAATGGTGATGGGGCTGTGTTCTCTGTCTTTCTTCCTGAGGTCCACTACAAGCTCCTTGGTTTTACTACAGGCTCTGGACCCTGAAGTCTGCATTGCAATGTAAACAAACATGGCTATGGTCACAGCCTATCAATAATTACATTTATCTCGATAATAATATGATCATTATAAAAGCTATATAAACACATATGTTCGAAATATTTGATAATCTAATAACACATTTTTTATGTAAAAATATACGATGATGTTTTGTATAAAAAACTAAGAATCTGAAATAAAAGATTGACACCAGTAATGATTCATAGTTTCTTTTTTTTCGCAATGCTTCATAATCTTCCCTCGTCACAGATTTTACACACGCAAACTCTTTAGCTAATTGCATTTATTTACAATTTTATTTCCACAATTTCCACAGAACAAGATGTCTGCTTTTAAAAGAAAACAGTTGACAGATGAAAAAGAAATATTACAGTGAATAAATACAGAGACATATTTTCTCAATCTCTCAAAATGTTTCTCAGCCACTGCTTCATCGCCTGCACACACAACACCAAACAAAGTGGAGGAGTAAGCTCTTCGTGCTGGAGGGCTACCAGCAATTTTACCCCTACTGGACATCAGGTTTCTTTTTTTAACCCTCAATGTCATACCCCACCTGCATCTCCCACAGAGGTCTAATGTTTGAAAATGTTTATAACAGAGAAGCTTGTTGAGGACATCAAGAAAAACGTCGCAGAACAGCTGGAGAAAACACCACCTGGAGTGAAAGGAAAGCTGGCATAGTGAGTTCTTAATATTGCAAATGAGATTGAGATTAATGTAATTGAGCTTATACTGTAGTTTTGTGTGACATACTCACTGGTTACACTGGATCCACCACTGGCATCCACCACTACGAGGGACTTGGGATCTCTGGGTCCCTCGTCCTGTCCTTACTGGCCCCTTACTATTGATAAGGCACTCCACTGATTCCCTGCAATTCAGGATCAATCTTATGAGAGGGCTGCTGGAGGAGCACAGTTCAACACAGTATCGGTGCAGTGGGGGCCATCTTGCCTCACACAATTTCCATTCAGAAGTTTCTCAAACCACATCCTAGGGTATGGTACTTCACATTATGCAGACTCAGGAAATTTTAAACTTACAAGTGAATAACACTCCTTTCAGCATGTTTTTGTTCCCTCTCCATGGATGAATCAGTGTCGAAGTGGAAGCGCAGGCTAGAATTTCATAAATGTATCCCTGAAAAAAGAAACAGATTTCACATTACTATAACTTTTATGTGACATGCACACTGAGTATTTGCAAGACATGATTATTTATATCGGATCCACCACAGATATTCACCATTATGAGGCGCTTGCGATGTCTGTTGTAATGACCTTACCACCGCCTTATGTGAGGAAGGATACTGGAATACCAGTTATGTAACGGTTACCCTGTCTTGTTTCACTGTTCCCTCTTGTTTACCATTTTCGTCACTTTTTGCATTCCTTAGTTTTCACTTTTGTCCCTTATGTAACTCCATAGTCTCTTTGTTAGCGTTCGTGTTTTCCGTCATTGCTTTCACCTGTCCCTCGTTAACTTGCCACTTGCCTCTGTTTCTTCCCTCGTTATCTTGTTTGGTGTTCTGTTTGTTCATTGGCCCTTAGTTCTATGTTCATGTATATATATCCTGGTTTTTGGTTTAGTCCCTGTCTTTCGTTGATTGTATGTTAACGTGAATGTCAGCGTTGTATGTTCGCTCGTGGTTACCCTGTTCCCTGTCTGTTCCGTCCGAGGTTACCCTGCTGTCTGTCGTTTCAGGTTTACCCTGCCCACTGTGGATGTTCTCTGCCCAGTCACTCCTGCACCCCTCCTGTATGGAGCTAAAAGAGTCTCAATAAAGATATATGCACACACATGATTCATACATGCACACACAGGATTCATACATGCACACACAGGATACACAAATGCGCACAAAATTCACAAATGCACGCACAAAATTTAAAAAGCACAGAAGATTCACAAATGCATAAAAAAATCATAAATGCACACAAAATTCATAAATACACACACAATTCAGAAATGCAAACAAAATTTACAAATGCACACAAGATTAAGAAATGCACAGGACAAGATTCAGAAATATATTTCTGATGCACGCACAAATATATCTTGATTTACAAACTTTTTGCGGTCTGTGAACTTCACTGCATTTGTGTGTGAATTTTGAGACTCCCTGACTTGGCTCGACACACAAATGCCTTTTTTAAACAAGGAATGATCTGGAACCAATCAGATATCTCCCTTGTTTTAGCCAATCACGAGAACGCACCCCACGTGGGGATTGAGCCAATCACATGAACGTGTTCACACAGCGCGTGCATGTGGTGCGAGTGCGTTCACGGTCATTGTCACTCAGTTGAGACCTCAACATGGCTTCTGGCAACGACAGGGAGCGGTAAGTATAACTTAACGTGTTTAGCTAGTTATAGCCCTGTTATGAGATGTTGTTTAATTGTTAATGTTAACCGGTTTATTTGTGCAACTATCAACATAAGCTAGCGAGCTGAGCTAGCGAACTACGCTAGCACGTCTGCATGCTAATAGGGTCAGGCTAACCTTAGTATCTTTCCATAAAGTTGAAATTCTTGTGAATTAAGTGACTGTTTGACAGGGTCTGTCACCCCAAGCTGAGGTAGCAGCTCCCGGGCCAATAACTGCACAAAAGCCCGAGCTGCTACCTCGGCTTGGGGCGACAGACCCTGTCAAACAGTCACTTAATTCACAAGAATTTCAACTTTATGGAAAGATACTAACGTTAGCCTGACCCTATTAGCATGCAGACGCGCTAGCGTAGTTCGCTAGCTCAGCTCGCTAGCTTATGTTGATAGTTGCACAAATAAACCGGTTAACATTAACAATTAAGCAACATCTCATAACAGGGCTATAACTAGCTAAACACGTTAAGTTATACTTACCGCACCCCTGTCGTTGCCAGAAGCCATGTTGAGGTCTCAACTGAGTGACAATGACCGTGAACGCGCCCACGCCCGCAACACATGTCCTGTGCATTTCTTAATCTTGTGTGCATTTGTAAATTTTGTTTGCATTTCTGAATTGTGTGTGTATTTATGAATTTTGTGTGCATTTATGATTTTTTTATGCATTTGTGAATCTTCTGTGCTTTTTAAATTTTGTGCGTGCATTTGTGAATTTTGTGCGCATTTGTGAATCCTGTGTGTGCATGTATGAATCATGTGTGTGCATTTAAATTATTGAAATTATTTGAATTATTTATTATTTAAATTAAACGAAACACAAAAATATCTGGTTTCCCTACAAATCTTTTTGTCTTTCCCACATCAGGCAGTTCTTCGAGTATGTTTAATACTGATCAGCCAAGAGGAAAACGACGATTCTCGACCCCTGCCCCTTGCATTGTGAAAAGGACAGACTTTCATATTTATGTCCTTTCGGAACCCAGTCAGTTAACACCAAAGGGGTCAGAAGAGCTAGAACTTGCCCATGCTGGCCTTGGGAAGAGGATGTTAAGTATACCAGACCACTTGAAACACGATGAGGTGATCAGTATTAAACATACTCGGGAACTGCCTGATGTGGGAAAGACAAAAAGATTTGTAGGGAAACCAGATATTTTTGTGTTTCGTTTAATTTAAATAATAAATAATTAAAATAATTTCAATAATTTAAATAATGTCTCAATAACAGTATAAAATACACTAACGCTTATTCATTACTGTTCCAGACACCAATATTAAATGTGTCAGAATAATATTATTCACTGTCAGTAAAGTAAACATGTGTCACTTAATAAACAATACATAATGCTTTATCTATGTACCAAAAACTTTGGAGGACTGATTAATCTTTTCTTAAGCACCAAATGTAAATTTGTATGTGAATTTCTGCTTTAGCAACATTCTTCACCTAAACATTCATGCCAATTAAGCTATTTGAAATAAAGTTTGGGACAAGTTCAGCACCTGCATGGAACACCCCCCAAAATAAAATTAGTTTTTGAGTTCAGATTCCCAACCCTACCAGAGAGAGGGCAATAAGAATAGTTAGATGAGGGACTATGGTCTCTCTTTATACTTTACTAGCAAATGTAGAAATACTAAGTTAAATGGATCACCTTCTCATAGCCTGTCTCACCCTACCATCGCTAACCGGCAGAGGAGCACTGCCTCCAGCCCTGACTGCTGCTGTACTCTCTCTCGGTGCGTTTGGAGCCGAGGACAGCTCCCGGGCCAATAACTGCACAAAAGCCCGAGCTGCTACCTCGGCTTGGGGCGACAGACCCTGTCAAACAGTCACTTAATTCACAAGAATTTCAACTTTATGGAAAGATACTAACGTTAGCTTGACCCTATTAGCATGCAGACGCGCTAGCGTAGTTCGCTAGCTCAGCTCGCTAGCTTATGTTGATAGTTGCACAAATAAACCGGTTAACATTAACAATTAAGCAACATCTCATAACAGGGCTATAACTAGCTAAACACGTTAAGTTATACTTACCGCTCCCCTGTCGTTGCAAGAAGCCATGTTGAGGTCTCAACTGAGTGACAATGACCGTGAACGCGCCCACGCCCGCAACACATGTCCTGTGCATTTCTTAATCTTGTGTGCATTTGTAAATTTTGTTTGCATTTCTGAATTGTGTGTGTATTTATGAATTTTGTGTGCATTTATGATTTTTTTATGCATTTGTGAATCTTCTGTGCTTTTTAAATTTTGTGCGTGCATTTGTGAATTTTGTGCGCATTTGTGAATCCTGTGTGTGCATGTATGAATCATGTGTGTGCATATGTGAATGTAGTGTGTGCATTTATCTTTATTGAGACTCTTTTAGCTCCATACTCCTGTGTTAAATCCAGTATTTCTAGTTTGTGTTTTTCCCATCGTGGACCTTTGCTTTGTGTTTATTTATTTAGTTATTTGCAATAAAACCGCAACTGGATCCTAATCACCTGTCTGCCTTCCCCTGTTTCCACACCACATCATAACAAGTTCCACATTCTCCCAGCAATGTTACAAGACCTGTGGTACTGTGGGGGCAAATAGGATGAGCAAAATGACCAAAGAGAAAGCAGAGTAGTAAAGTAGGAAGATACTCAGAGCTGTTCAACACTCCCTTTTGTGTTAGCCCATGTTTTTGTGGATTACCCAATCCTGAAGCCTTATTGAGACTGCAAAAGAGAAGGCAATGTAATTGTTTATTCATATTATTTACTTACATCGCAATATTTTATAATTCTTGGTAAATTTAATTAAAAAATGTCACATTTAATTTAATGAAATCATTTATGAAAATAATTTACCATTATTTTAATAACACTGAATTGGCATATGTATCTAACAAAGCAATGCTATATGATAATAACTCTGAATTCATGTATGTCTCTAATAAAGCTGTTTTATATTTTACATCACATAAGACTTTTCCCTTCATTGGTGAAACATATGAGCAGCTAATCATGAATAAAGATAATGTCTGGCTTCATTGCTGTAATATTGTGTTCAATACGATTATCAGTACCAATGCATTCCTATCATAACTTGCTGAAAAATACATCCTATGAAAAATCCTAAATCAATACCTTTTCATCAAAGTGAGCATGAGTGAACACAACAAAATAAACTGTAATCTATTTGGCAATGCTCTTCTCAGCACATTGCAACGTTTAAAGGCAGTGAAAGGGCATGATGGCATTGCTCATTACAACAAAACTAATGCCTTAACAAATTACAAGACTGTATATGTAGGACACACATCTTTAAGTCATGTGTCTATTACAGTCTATGCATTTAAAAAAAAAGGTTTTGAAGTGAAAATGAAACATAACATTTACTCACCAATATTTAGCCCTCCTGTGTGTGTCAGCTGTAAAACACCATGAATCAGCCAAATGTAAGGCTCCAGTAAAGTGAAAATAATGGCAACATAAACTGTTGGTTAATATGTATATTATGGTTTATAGGTATAAAAAATATTTAAAGATTTTAATTGAAAATAAAGCTAAACGTATCCTAGTTTACTCACCTACACTCTGTTCTCCTGTCGCACCAGCTGTGAAGAGTCACGTGACTACAAAATGCCTTGTGATTAGCTTGTTGCACCAAGACAGTATTTGCATATTGTTACACTCTAAAAAATAAAACATTGGGTCAACAAAAAAAAATATGTTAACAGTTTCCACTAGAATTTCTAAGTTAAGACTGCTGGCAGAATTACATTAATTCAAAGCAATGTTTTGAGTATGGTGAATTACCTTTTAGGCCACAATAAAACACATTTTTAAGTAACATGAACTTAAAACATTATGTTGAATCAACTTAATTACTTGCATTCATGTTGAAAATTATTAAGTTCATGTTACTTAAAAATGTGTTTTATTGTGGCCTAAAATCTTCTTCACCTTACTTAAAACATTATGTTGAATCAACTTACTTAATAATTTTCAACATGAATGCAAGTAATTAAGGTGAAGAAGATTAGTCCACAATAAAACACATTTCTGAACTGAGGCTAAGTTTTTATCAACTTAGCCTCCTGCGAAACACAGGCTATCGCAATGCAATGCCTCCTGAAGACATTTGGGTCTTTGATCAAGAGAGTTGGAGATTTTTGATGGGACAATAAGGACTTCAGAGAGGAATTCAATTTTTAAAATATAAACAGACAACATTAATGATCACTTTTTTCCACATGATATTCAGGCTTACCATGTGCTGTGTCTGCTCTTCTGTCATGACCTTGAGAAAACTTCTTTAGCCAAGCTGAGCTGGAATCCCCGTAGCTACAGAGCCTTGCTGTCTCTGTGAAGCAAGAAGCAGTTAAAATCAAATGATTACAACACAATCTGAGGAACATAAGGATGGTGTGTGTGTTTGTTTGTTTGTTTGTTTGAGGATGCCTGAGGGAAAACAGCAAGAAGATGACAAACACCTTCTGAAAGGTTGCTATAGTAGGTTTATTTAGAGGCATGAGGGGCTGTCAAAACCTGGCAACCGAACAGCAAAAAGAACAGAAATTCAGATTGTTTAAATTAACAGTAGCACTAAATCCTTAAAGGGATAGTTCACCCCAAAATGTAAATTCTGTCAGTAATTACTCTCCCTCATGTTGTTCCAACCCCGTTAGACTTTCGTTCTTCGAACACAAATTAAGATATTTGTGATTAAATCTGAGAGCTGGATCACTCCTCCATAGGCTTCTAAGAGATTGAAACTTGCCAGCCCAGAAAAGTCATTAAAGACATCGTTAAAATAGTCCAAGTGACTACAGTGACTCAACCTTAAATTTATTAAGTGATGAGAATACTTATTGAGCGCAAAAAAAAAAACAAACAAAAATAACGACTTTATTCAAGTATTCATTTCCTTCTCTGTCGGCTTCGAGATTTCACGTAGTGTAACAGCGTAGAAGTGCAGTAGATAGACAGTAAAAGAAAGCTCGGCACACAGACTGTAGGCCTACTGAAGGCCCTTGCACAAAGTCCGACATTTTCATAGCCTATACGTTTTTTCGGATTCGTAATTCGGTGGCTCTGAATTGTCAAAACACCACTCAAACACCATTCAAACTGCTATCTACAGATAAGAAAAACGTAGAAAATCGAACCCGATCCAATTTTTTTTTAACGAGGGACTAAAGTTTCCGCGGTAGTGTGCAAGTGTGATTGACATAACGTCGTATTTATTTTTTAACGTGCAAAAATTTCAGCCGCAAATTTCGGACTCAGTGTGCAAGGGCCTTTAAGGACTTCCAGATTTCGGTATTCGGTTACAGTAGGCTATCATCACAAACAGAATCCTGAGCGATTGCAAATATGTGTATTAATTAAGCATAAAATTACTTACCATTCACCACGCGCTTCAATGCATTTCAGCTGTAGTCACTCGTCTGGCCTTGAACATGCGCGCACATGCGGGAAACTGTGGGCCGTTTACACGTCATCAAATTGTATTTTACATTAACAGAACTTAAATTTAAATTATTTTTTATTAACTGAAAATGTTAAACTCTGACAACTCATGATTGTATATTTAATCAATAGGCACAATTTGTGTGTCATCCAAGCTCAATAAGATAACAATTACAAGTAAAAACTGTAACAGTATCTCAGAACTTGATTTTTTATTTCACAACAATATATATATATTTAAGTAATGACTAAAGGTCCTCTGAATTAGTTTTTAGAGTGTACATTTAATTTCATTAAGTGCACAAAAAACTCATGCCAGTGGGTGACAGTCAGAAATATGGAACGTACGTGTGAAATCACACTCTGGACAAACCAAAATAACACTTTACAATATGTGTGCATTAATAAGCATTAATTCATGCTTAACTAATGCACAGATAATATCGAGTTAATGTATGACTCATGATTAACTAAGCCATTCATTAATGATTGCCACATCAGCAACTAATAAAGGATCTGTCTGATTAATATATTAAGTCATATATTAATTGCTATTAATTAAATGTGTCATAGTGGATTCATTCTCTAACAATTTATTATATAATCTAATAGTGTTAATTAATGTGTTATTTACCACAATGAGCTGAAGCCATGTATTTGAACTTCCACCCAATACGGGTGCACAAATATGCATTAATACATGCTTAATTACTATATTATTACTGCAAATTCATGTGTTAATTACAACAATTACTTAATGATGAGTTAATAGTCATGTGCCTCAACAAGTAAAGTCATAACATAATAATATATTTGCAAACCATTATGCACGATGAGACACTCTCACAGACTGTCACTCAAGTCATCAGTGCAGCAACATCAAGATTTTTGTGAAACACTTTCTTCGATCCACACAGTGAAAAAAATTATAGTTTCATCATGCAGTGCCTTAATTTAACACAAAGACAAGCTGATATTTCAAGATTAAAGTCACAGCTCCAACTTCAGGCAGCAAGCTGATGTAAGTTTTGGCTCTAATTCTAACATCATTTTCAGGGTGATAATGTAACTAGGCTCTTATGACATAATTTTTTAAGTGTACATTTTAAATCAATGCAGCAATATATCAGTGCGCTTTGTCCCATGTCCCGCATGTCATAAGCAGTATTAATTTACTCCGCGCCCTTGCCCTTCAGGCAGATTAACTGTATAAATCCATGTAAACATCCAAGTTGAGTGTAAATCACTGCGATTGACAACTGGAGTGCAAACAGACAGCATTTCTGCATGTGCACAGCGATGTGTGGGGGCACGCATGTGTGAGATGTGCGGACGCGAGGCAATCGTGGCGACAAGAGAGGCTGTATCCACAATCGTTCACTCATTCACTATTTCCTATATTGAATGGCAGTTTGTGCACTATATCTCAGCAGTAAGTGAACGAAATGAGTGAATTCGGATGAGAGTGTCGGAGCTCTGGGGCTGGTGCAGAAATGTAACATATGAAATTAAAAAATACTTGGGCCTTGTAATTCTTATTAAAAACATATTCATTAAACAAGTATTGTTTTTTTTTTTACTATTCTTATGTTGGGTTTGACAGTGGAGACTTTTGACCATGAGACTGTGTAAATGTTGTTTAAAGTGCTGAGAAAACTCTTTTTGAGAACTCAGTCAAGAACTGTTCATGTGAACTTGTGAAACTGGTGGTTTGCACCCTAAATGAGTTGAAAAGAAATGAACTGAATTTGAATTAATTTAATTTTTGAATGAACTGATTTGTGTTTGTTGAAAGATTTTGTCATGTTAAATGAGCCCCAGAACTGGGAATTGAGTATTTGAATTTCTGGGATTTTTTTGGTTTCCGGTTTTTTTGTTTTTTGTGTTGGCATTTGTGAATCATTAATGCTTTCCCCTCACTGAATATTATCTTCCTCAAAACTAATAACAGTTTATATGAATTGAGCCTATTGCTGTTTGTGTGTTAATTCTTCATCCACATATTAAGGGTTCCTACACTTTTTTATGTTTGAATCCTTTGTATGGTTGACTGACTCAATGAAATGTAGTAGGTTTAAACACCTGCTTGGCACCCCAATCAATTAGGTCAATCTGTTACAACACATTTAATCAAACAAAGAGTACATTTAAAAATCTTTATGTTTTGTCTGTATATATGTTATTATTTTATTTGAATCCAGAAATTATTTGTTAAAAAGTAATTTACTACATTCAGAATGAAATAAAACATTTCAATAGTGAAGGAAGCAGTAAACTCCTAGCTCGTACATCTTCCCAGTGGTGGATTATGGGAAATTAACCGTCATCGAGTGTACTTGAAATGTACACTTGAAATTAGAGTGCATTGTGGGTAAGAATGAGTGAACAAAAGTAGGGAACGAGTGGCTCACTCAGACACTCCTACAAAATAGTGCACTATATAGTGGATAGGGAATGTTCCCCGTCTGTCGCTCACTTCGATGTTGTGTCAAAGGAGCGACACTAGGAGTCTCTCTTGAGGGCCGAATATGCCTCTGATCTATGAAAAAAGGCCAATGGGAATTAGGCAGACATTATTTGCATAACCCGCCCATGGACATACGGGTATAAAAGCGGGCAAATACATTGAGTACTCCTTGCAACAGCCCCTTCCTGGCGAATTCCCCTGAGGAAGGACCTTCTTTCTCAGGGACGGGGCATGCTCTGGCACCTGCACCCAGACCTCTGGAACCTCCACCTCTGGCCCCTGGATGGGACGCGGAAGATCTAGCTGGTCTACCACCTGCCATCCTAGACACGATCAGCCAAGCCAGAGCCCCTGGTTCTTCCCGGGCTGAAGACCCACAAAGGTGTGCAGTTAAGTCAGTGCTCCTATTCCTGCAGGAGAGGTTGGAGGGGAGG
The DNA here is from genome assembly GCF_025860055.1 of Xyrauchen texanus. Taxonomy (NCBI): domain Eukaryota; kingdom Metazoa; phylum Chordata; class Actinopteri; order Cypriniformes; family Catostomidae; genus Xyrauchen; species Xyrauchen texanus. Next base: position 6,829,236 of record NC_068305.1, read on the forward strand.
CTGTCCCCGTCCACCTTGAAGGTGTATGTTGCTGCTATCGCGGCCCACTACGACGCAGTAGACGGCAAGTCTTTGGGTAAGCACGACTTAATCATCAGGTTCCTAAGAGGTGCCCGGAGGTAAAATCCTTCCCGGCCAAGCCTGTTTCCCTCCTGGGATCTCTCAGTGGTCCTCGCGGGCCTTCAGAGACCCCCCTTCGAGAATCAGTTGGACTCGGGCCCCTCTCTCTAAAGACTGCGCTGCTGATCGCGCTCGCCTCCATCAAGAGGGTCAGGGACCTGCAAGCGTTCTCTGTTAGCGACACTTGCCTGGAGTTCGGTCCGGCAGACACCCATGTGATCCTAAGACCGCGACCGGGCTACGTGCCCAAGGTTCCTATCATGCCCTTCAGAGACCAGGTAGTGAACCTGCAGTTGAGTCAGTATCGTCCCGTGTCTTCTCAGGTCCGAGCCGGTAGAACTCGGTAACACGCTGATAAACTGACCTGGTGGATCGCTTGATCCTAGTGCCCTTTCCCTCGGTCGAGGTAAAACTGTGCGCTTTCTCTCCCAGGAGATTCCATATATTCGGATCCCTGGAGGACTCCTCCCTAGCCCTATGGATCAACAATTCGGCAGAGGAATTTGCTGATTTTAAGAAGAATTTTTCAGCTCTGTAGGTCCATACAATGCAAGTGAATTGGGTGGCAAAATTTTAAAGCTAAACAAACAAACAAACATAAGTCAGCGTAAAAATAATCCACAAGACTCACTTTCACATTATTCTTGTGTTTTTGGCGATACACATTCACTTTAAAGTGATAGCTCAGCCACAATTTAATATTCTGTCATCATTTCTCTACCCTCATGTGGTTCCAAACCAGTGTGAGGCTTTTTATTTTGTGGAACACAAAATATGTTATACAGAATATTAGGGACTGAGTCTCGGTCAGCATTCAAAAAATGTGTATATATATAAATATATATATATATATATATATATATCCATTCACTGAAAGTAAATAGTGACTAATATCTCCATATTGTGTTGCATGGAAGAAAGAAAGTCATATGGGTTTGGAACAACATGATGGTCAATGATGACAGAATTTCCATTAATAATAATAATAATAATAATAATTCTGTAGTACATGTTCAATGTGTATTATGTAATGGAATATAGGGGAGTTATATCTATTATGTCATTTGTGAAATCAATGAGTTATTACATTTCACATTTCCATTTATGCATTTGGCAGACGCTTTTATCCAAAGCGACTTACAGTGCACTTATTACAGGGACAATCCCCCCAGAGCAACCTGGAGTTAAGTGCCTTGCTCAAGGGCCCAACAGTGGCATCTTGGTGGTGCTGGGGCTTGAACCCCCGACCTTCTGGTCAGTAACCCTGAGCCTCAACCACTGAGCCACCACTGCCCCCTCAAGTTACTACTTGAGTACTCTTTTAAATGGATACTTTTTTACTCTTAATCGAGTAATTATTTATGTTAGTACTTTTACTTCTAATTGAGTAATTATGTCTTTGAAGTAATTGTACTTGTACTTAAGTACAGTTTTTTGCTACTCTACCCACCTCTGAGTGGAGGCGCATTACTCAGTCTTCACTCTCTGCTTTCACATCTCTAGCTCTCTCACTCAAGTGAGGGAGCATTACCACGGTGTGTAGCATTTATGTCGGAGCTGATATTAGCTATCGTTGATGTAATATAACTTTATATACATTAGCCACATAGCTTTATGTGGCCTGTCTCGTCATTGTTAATTACAAGCAAAAACAAAACTTGGGAACAACATTTTGTCACAACAGTACATGCCCTGTCCCCTCAATCTCTCAAAAAGTTAACACTGTATTAGCTACATCTCATACCCTCAATATATGTTAACTAAATTATGTAGCTTGTGAACTTCGCTAGGGGGCAAATAGCTGGCAAGCAACTGAAACTAGAGCCCTAAAAATATATTAAATATATAGGAAGCTAATATGTATAGTTAATACACGCTAAATCTCTTTGAGTGAGGGGTGAATATGAATTTAGGTACAGATTCTGCGTTCCATTCAAATCGGATGTGGGATATTCCACTTAATTTCTCTGATCTCCGACTAAAGGCATTTCCATGCTAGATGCTCGGAAGATGATGTTAAAGGAAACAAATATGCAATGATCCCATTAGCATAGCTAGTGTTTGACTGTCACCAGAGATATATCCTAAAACCCAATTCAGAAACAATTTGCAATGCTAGCATTTGTACTACAGGTGTACGATTATCAAAATAAAAAATCCCATGGCACACCATTATCCTACATAACCATCATTGATAGTTTTCCTTTTCAAGAACTTTCAAGTCCATGTTTTCTGTCTGTCTTAGTAGCGTGAACTCGTAATGTTTGAAATTTGGCTATGCAAAAAACACAAGTAACATAGGTCTGCTGTATAATTAAGTCACAGATGCTAAGAGCACTAATTGAATAATGATAAACCAACAAATTTGTGTCTTTTCCAATTAGTAGATTTTTTCTTGCAAATTAAATGACTATAAGTCACACTGGGTAAAAACCGTGTTGTTGAGAGAGAGAAAAAAACAACAACACGTAAGTCAGACTTTGTCGACAGAGGTTGGATCCACCAGGCACTAGGACCCGGGAGCTGCCGTCCAGCCTCCATTCAGATGTCAAGCCCGCTATGAAGATTACAGTACCCCAGAATCTGCACATAGTATCACTGTGTTTTTTAACTTGTTTAACCTGTTGATACGCACCCCCTTTTTGAGCACAAACTATGAAAATGACATACCTGAACTTAAATGGTTGTATTTTCATTGAACAATAATGTTATGACGGACAAAATATTTAAACTTAAAACTTTGTAATGGAAAATATACTGAATTGGCAACTTTAAAACTTCTACCATCTCTATACCTTCAGTAAAATACCAGAAAAAACTGTATTTATTTATTTTGAAGAATTTGATCATTTTCCATGGCACACCTGACAATCTTTCACAGCACACTAGTGGGCACTTTAGATGGGAAATCACTGGTTTAGGTAGTCAAATTGTATTACAGAAGATTTGGCCGACATCTCTCAGACAGCCACAGTTTCTTCTACTGTCTCCCATATTCACTTTGTTGGAGTGTTGGGGGCGGGGAGGGTTGACAGCTGTTAACAGTAACAAAATTTTTTAATTAGGAGTCAAGTTACTGGTTTCATTTAAAGCAGGAAGTTTTACATCCAATCAAAGTAATGATGTTAACAAATAAATCATACAATGCATAGGCTATTTAGTGATAGCCCTGCAGTTGTAGTCTTGACCGGATTTGAAATAAAATCCAGAGTCCTCTTTGTCTGAGACCGAGACAAGGCCGAGTAAAAATGCGGTCGATTCTGAGACCAAGACCGTTCTCGGGTACTACAACACTGACTGAAGAACAGAAAATCTGAATCAATGGTGCGAAGCAAGCACCTTTATGGAGCTCATGACGTAGCTCCCTAAGGGCTTCGCTTTACCGTCATCAGCTAATAAATTGGCATGATTTTATAAGGGCTTCAGACCACGTGACACTCAGGGCGTGTCCCAAATGCGACTACACAGCTCGAGTTCCTACTAAAGGGAACTAAAAATATTAATCGCAGAAATCGGTGCATTCAAATTCCCGGCCCTAATTTTTCTGCTCAGCATCAACTAATTCCACATAATGGTTTATACAATTAGCGACCTTTAAACTTTTATGGAGGAGACAATAGAATCCCAATAGAATCTGAAATGAGACAGTGAAGAACTTCCTCCTAGTTCTCTTTTTCTTTGGGCTGTTGGTGGCTCAACGCATGAAAGAGGGCAAAAACAGTCCCTCACCACCAGATCAAAAGTTGATTAGGTGGGTAGGCAGCTGTTAAGAGGACCTGTTTAGGACCTGTTAGTTTATTTGTGAGGCAATGGGGGCAAAAAATATCTGTTAACACATACATTTTATGAAACATCCATTGCCTCGGAAAGTAGAACACCTGTGATGAAAATATATACACAATTATATTTAATAACTTTTTTTTAAATAATTGCTCAGATGTTCCATTAGTGTGTATGTAACATTGTAATTAAAATGTAAAAATAATGAGCAAAATGTTTTTTTTTTTATGGAGCTGCTTGTATTTATGCATTGCTGTTTTTATTGCTATTGTAATTAATTATAATAACAAGTAATATCTGCATTAAGGACAAACAGTCAAATGTGTTTAGTCTTAAGATAAACAAAAGGAAACATTGCCATAGCGATTTTTACGCATGTGTCATCAAAATTATTGTCTTTCAACATTCTCAACATTTAGAGGATTACAAAATCTTGTCAGTCATTTGATTTTTTCATGTGTTTGAATGGAGCAAAACACAAAAGTGGCTTCAATACGAATATGTCTTATTACATTTATATTATAAATACAGTATAGTAGTAGCCTATATATATATATATATATATATATATATATATATATATATATATATATATATATATATATATCATACAAATAAATATATATATAATTCTTCACAATATATCTGGGTTTGTATTATGACATTTTTTCTTATTATTATTAGATTAGTGGTCTCAGATTTTTGGACCTCACTCTTTATATTTGTATTAGGGCAGTCAATTGGTTAAAAATGTATGCAATAAAAACGATTGATTGTAATTAATCACATATGAATATAACTAAAAGGCATTGCTATTGTGACAGACAGGTAAAGCAATGAATAGACCAAAAATTGGCCAAAATATTGTTAGATTTTTATATCAATGAACATAAGCCTGTCACTGGCATACAGTAGAATTTGTCAATCTCTGTCTGAGGTAGACCTGGGGGCTGTAAATTATTTTTACATTAAAAACATTTTTTTGTGATAATTAATTAACCACATTAAAGTGTTAAATTGACCACCCTTCTGTTTACAAATGCTTTACATAAATCCTTGAAATGTGAACCTTTTTCATCACATAAAGCTTCTTGAATCTCAATTTACGTTGAAGCTGGCATTAGCAGATACTGTGCCAAACCCGAGTCTCTCTCTGTGAAGGGTCGCTGTACACTAGGCAGGAGGTGAAGAACAGCAAAGCAATTGTGGTGAATTGAAGTGTATTTACCCTCTCCTATAGAGAGCATCTCAAAGAGCTTAATCACGTTGTGTTTTATTTTATGTCTCCATAAACCCCTCCTGAAGTACAGGTGAACTAAGTCTTAAGAAACACAGGTTGTTGAAGTAAGATGGTGTTTTGGATTAGCTGTGAGTGCCATATGGCTGGAAACATTCTTGGACACTTAGTGATTGGATGATTCAGGATAGTAACAGATAACAGTCAATGTACAAAACGATTGGGGGACACTACAGCAAACTGATCTCCTTACACCCAGTTTTATTGTACATTTAAAAAAAAAAAAAAAGTCTGTTCAGTGGTCACTTTCTTAATAATAGTATGAAATAGAAAAACCGTAACAAATCGTACAAAATCTTATGAGTTGGCTTGTACAAAAATTAACAACTTTTACAAAAATGTTATGATATTATTATGATTTCACCTAAATTTAACCCCTAAACCAAAGTTAAAACTAACTTACGCAAACCTTAAACCCAGCCTTGATTAATAGGATGGGTTAGACTATTGTGTACCATGGAAAAAAGAGAAACTTTACAGTTTACGAGTGGTCTTATGATTTTTTAAAAGTTTTACCCCTACCTCAAACTTAACCATAAAGTCTAAGCCCTTACCCAATACCCAAACCCTAAACCTAACCAAGATTTTAATTAGAATAATTTTTTTGGTGAATGGCGTGAAGCCTCCACACGCGCCATATCTCCGTGGTAACGCGCTCAACAAGCCACATGATAAGATGCTCGGATTGACGTCTCAGACATGGAGGCTGCTGAGATGCGTCCTCCGCCACCCGGATTGAGGTTTTTTGCCTCTCACAAAGAGGACTTTTTATGACAAGACAAGAGAAAATCTTTTAAATGGAGCTGCCCAAATGCCTTTCTCCAAATATGTTCTGTCCATATTTACCAGACTGCAAAAAAAATGCACATTTGTAAAATATTTTTATACACAATTGAAATTTGTTTAAATAGCACAAGCATTTGTCAGCAATGTAGCATACTACTGTTTAAACCAATTATCATTGCATACTACCAATAAACTATGCAGCTTGTGTATATCCTCAATGTGCAGTATACATTATGTACAGTATATTCAAAATGCAGAAATGAAACTTTCTTGGGTATGTTCAGAATTTCAAACTACCTAATAATTTAGGGGAAATAAAGTAGCATGCAGTGCAATACCTAGGTGTGTGACGTATTCATTGTGTACAGTAGACACAAAATGCAGAATTCAAACATTTAAGGTCATGTGACAACAATGCAGCATATGTAGCAATGTAGCTTTCTTTCATTCTTAGTAAGATAAATGCCCCTTTTCCTTCCTTTGTGCTGTCAGTCTATCTTTGAAGCAAAAGTCTTCATGCTGGCAGTGGTTATTTACAACTGGCAAATCTGCATTTCTCATACAGATCTGTCTGCCACTGATTTTAATATCAGTGATGTTTCCCACGATACCTTTTGTTTTATTATGCATTATGAATTTCTCCTTCTCGCCCTTCATCTTCTCATATCCCTATCCCCACACTGAGGATTATGAGGCCAACTATTTTATCAGGAGGGGCGAGATTTATCATTTCAATCTCATTTCAATAAATAAAATAATCTCTCTTCTCTTAGAAGTGACAGCAGCTAATGCTATTTTGTCATCATTAGACTGAAACTTTGCAGACAGAGAGCTCAAGTGATTTTGGAGCTGTGGTGTAACTTTGATCTTCGTCATGTCACTGTTTCGATTGTACCGCACACTTGGATGGGCATTTTATATTCTGCTGATGTCAAAGTATATTCACAGAGACCTGCGGTAAAATAAATGTACAGAGAAAACCACTTTAATGGCATTACACTTTTTTTTTGTATTTATGTGATTTTAATGGTCCGTGGCAAATCACCACAGTAAAAGGTGATATGACGACCTTGTTTCAATGCTTGTTTCCTTAATGGTCCTTCGTGCTTGTGCATGTATTCTTTTATCTCCCTGTCGGAACGGCTTCTCCAAAACTAAGCTGTCAAATCCAATTCTCGTGAGCGCACCAAGAAACAAGGCCGACCATCAAAATGCAATTTTTTTGTTTTAATTACTATCTCCTTCCCCCATTTCTTGGTTTCTCACCCCCAGAGTAAATCAAGGAAAAATGGGGGGCAAACTGATAGCAAAACAATTGCGTTTCAAATTGAAGTCCCAGCAGAGAATGTTCAGTTCTTTAACCTGACATCCATTTTCCCCACACACATCCCGGAAGAAAGAGAGAAAGCAAAAAAAATAATAAAATAAAACGTCTCTAAGAAAGAGGGACTGTCCTTTTGAATATGTGTTTTCTGTTTATCATTAGCTGACTGGGTGCTTCATCATTCGGTGAAAATCCCTATCTGCTGAACATAAGGCTGCGAGACAGCAGGGAATCAATCTTTTGTGCTTGGGCAGATAAACACAGGACGCAATCAGGGGGAGACAGAGGCATGAAGCCGGGCGCAGGACTCACGCCGCTGGTGATGGATGGAGGAAGTAAAAGTGTCAGGATGGCATTATGCAAATAGGGGAGGCATCCGAGCATCGCCCTGGTGATTATGGGAGATGGGGAGAGCAGCCCATGGTCCCCATGGCATCGCTCCTGCCCGCTTTCACTTCCTTTGTATCACTCCTTCACTCATTTTTGTGCAGTTTTATTGCTCTTTCTAACTGGCTTGGTCATTGTTTCTTATTATGAGCTGCTGTGGGATGGGTGGGCACAAGAATTATTTACTTGCGTTCAGGTGGGTTTAACCAAGCACATGATCTTGACACCAGCACTCTTCGTTTCAGGTAGGTCAAAGGTCACAATGATTTGTGGTGGTGAAACAGTTGTAACTTCACCATTATGTCTGTTTTATACCACATGCTAAAGCGGCGCATATTCTCCTATTAATAAGTTAGAGCATACACATTGCCTGCCAAAGCAGTGCAGCACTATGTAGCAGAAATGTAGCTGCTAGAAAGAGTTTTGAAGATGAGCATAATATTTTTTGCCCCAAGTAGTGAAGTAGCACTGAATTTACCATAAAATAGAGAAAATATAAAATAAACCTACTTATCAACGATATATTTTGCAATATAGACTTTTATGAAAAAACATACATTTCTGGATTGAACTACTTGCCCATTGTTTGAAAAAGATTCTGTTAGGCATCAAGCGATTTCCAAATGCAGTGACAGAAAAGACTTCTGTTCAGTAAATCTGACTGATACTGTATAAGCAGATAAGTTTGCACTGTTGTGTTTGGGCTCTGTGTAGACTAATTATAGACCTCCTTAGGTTGAAATAATTGAGCCAAAATATTCAATTTAGTCAAAGCTTTAAAGAAATATTTCATGCAAAATGTTTTATTTTGTCATGAAATAAATAAATAAATCAATGACATCAAACCTAGCATGTGCCATTTTTGTTGTCCGACCATTTCAGAGCTTTGGTGAATGCAAAGATTATCAGTGAATAACCAACATTATTACAGGGTAACTCAACATGTTGCTGCCAAATGTTCCGTTCCCCTGACATTGACCCCATTCTGCCGAGTTAATGACAAAGGCATCTTCATAGGTTGGATTTTCCCTCTAATATAATTTTTTTACTCCACTCCATACTGCTGCAGTGAAATTAGTACTATTGTAACTGTATTTTGCTTTTAACCAGCAAAAAGATTAAAGTTAGATCCCCTGACATTGTTGTGTTCCTGGTTGTGAAAAAACTTTATCTTTGTATAGCCTTCTAAAGGACCCCACCATTAGGAATGAGTGACAAATTCAAACGCATCAATATGGAAGTAAATGTTTGGATTATATGGATGAATTCTTCTGAGAACCATGGATTTAGGCTTTGCATTTAACCATGGATTTGCAAAGAAACATTTATTGAAAGAAGTAGCAGTGGCAACTGTACCGGACATGTAAGTAATGCCGGTGAGTGAGGTGTAATTCAAATGTTTCATCCATCTGTGTTTGTTTGATATGTAAGGAATTGTATAATCAGCTGTTTTTATGCTTATTGGGCTACATGGTTAACAAAGAAATACATACAGTAATTCCTCAAGAAAAAATGTATTTTATATTAAATTATTTAAATATGTCAGAACGCAGAGTGCAAAGAAAAGTAATGGTGTAATATATGGTAGCTGCTCTCTTATATAGCTTGTCATGTTATAGCAATAATAGTATTTGTTCCTTTAGCTTAGCTAGTAGATCATTGCGCTAGCAACACCATTCCCAGGGCATACACAAACTAATATTACAAAATATACGTATATATATATATATATATATATATATATATATATATATATATATATATATATATATATATATACACTCACCTAAAGGATTATTAGGAACACCATACTAATACTGTGTTTGACCCCCTTTCGCCTTCAGAACTGCCTTAGTTCTACATGGCATTGATTCAACAAGGTGCTGAAAGCATTCTTTAGAAATGTTGGCCCATATTGATAGGATAGCATCTTGCAATTGATGGAGATTTGTGGGATGCACATCCAGGCCACGAAGCTCCCGTTCCACCACATCCCAAAGATGCTCTATTGGGTTGAGATCTGGTGACTGTGGGGGCCATTTTAGTACAGTGAACTCATTGTCATGTTCAAGAAACCAATTTGAAATGATTCGAGCTTTGTGACATGGTGCATTATCCTGCTGGAAGTAGCCATCAGAGGATGGGTACATGGTGGCCATAAAGGGATGGACATGGTCAGAAACAATGCTCAGGTAGGCCGTGGCATTTAAACGATGCCCAATTGGCACTAAGGGGCCTAAAGTGTGCCAAGAAAACATCCCCACACCATTACACCACCACCAGCAGCCTGCACAGTGGTAACAAGGCATGATGGATCCATGTTCTCATTCTGTTTACGCCAAATTCTGACTCTACCATCTGAATGTCTCAACAGAAATCGAGACTCATCAGACCAGGCAACATTTTTCCAGTCTTCAACTGTCCAATTTTGGTGAGCTCTTGCAAATTGTAGCCTCTTTTTCCTATTTGTAGTGGAGATGAGTGGTACCCGGTGGGGTCTTCTGCTGTTGTAGCCCATCCGCCTCAAGGTTGTGCATGTTGTGGCTTCACAAATGCTTTGCTGCATACCTCGGTTGTAACGAGTGGTTATTTCAGGCAAAGTTGCTCTTCTATCAGCTTGAATCAGTTGGCCCATTCTCCTCTGACCTCTAGCATCAACAAGGCATTTTCGCCCACAGGACTGACGCATACTGGATGTTTTTCCCTTTTCACACCATTCTTTGTAAACCCTAGAAATGGTTGTGCGTGAAAATCCCAGTAACTGAGCAGATTGTGAAATACTCAGACCGGCCCGTCTGGCACCAACAGCCATGCCACGCTCAAAATTGCTTAAATCACCTTTCTTTCCAATTCTGACATTCAGTTTGAAGTTCAGGAGATTGTCTTGACCAGGACAACACCCCTAAATGCATTGAAGCAACTGCCATGTGATTGGTTGATTAGATAATTGCATTAATGAGAAATTGAACAGGTGTTCCTAATAATCCTTTAGGTGAGTGTATATATATATATATATATATATTGTACCGTAAATGTACTGTAAATTGCTTTGGATTAAATCGTTTTCTAAATGCATGAATGTAAATATGATACATTCTACCTACAGCTGAATACACATTTATTAACCCTTCACATTCACATCATGTGTTATCACCAAATCTTGTAAGCCTGTTAGTATTGCTGAGAAACAGTGTGACAATTTTGTTTAGCTTTCTATTGTTATTTCAGTCAAACAGCTGCTGTAATTTGATTGTGTGCTTTGAATAAATTGGGATATATAATTTTATCAACGATTGCTTTTAGGAGATTTAATAAATCGCTTGATGTTTTCATCCTTTCATTCTTGGAAAATACAGTTCCACGCTTGTAATGGTAGAATAGAGTTTGCTTTTCAATTATGTTAGCCAATCATAAAAGTGGACATGTCTTAAAGGTGAAGTACACAGAAAACCTTTAGGTTACTCTTGTAACCCCGGTTCCCTGAAAGGAGGGAACGAGACGTTATGTCGGTAATCAACGGACAGTCCCGAGAGACCTGATCTCTCTGTATGGTTTTCCATCATGCCAACAACATTGGCAGATGTCTTTCGAAGTTCTGCAAGTATGTAAAAGGTGGATCGGAAGACAGCCTCCTCATGACATTCTACTAAAGAGGTGAGAAGATTTCGAAAACCTTTTCAGAGGCAGTCAATATTGTGACAAGGCTACTCAACGTCTCGTTCCCTCCAATCAGGGATACACTAGTAACCTAGACATTCCCTTTCAAATCGCTCACTCGACATTATGTCAATGATTGACAGCAGTGGTCTGTACACCACAATGATACAATACTGATTTGGCTGCGCTTGATACCAGAAATAGTGGTAGAAAGTTCACAGAAAGCCTGATTAACCATGAGTGGGGAAGAGCCCGGGACAGTGAATGACACCACAGTGACACTGCCTTAGTCCGAGGGTAGACAATTTTCTCCTCAGAACTCACGTCAGCTGAGGTGATGAACTGTTTGGAGGGAGGACTGAATTTAAATATACAGTGCATCCGGAAATTATTCACAGCATTTTGTTATTTTACAGCCTTATTCCAACATGGATTAAATTCATTATTTTCCTCAAAATTCTAGAAACAATACCCCATAATGACAAAGTGAAAGAAGTTTGTTTGAAATCTTTGCAAATTTATTAAAAACTAAAAACTAAAAAAAATCACTGTGGCAGAGGGAGGGCGGGGCCAGGTCATGATTCTACACACCCGGTCCCTTATCAGGCTAATCAAGCCTCTGAAAGGGATAAAGGCCGACTGCGGAGGATGGTGCGAGAGAGAGAGATCGTTTATGGACATGTAGAATCACAACCCGGCCTAGCCCTCCTCCCTGCCACAATCACATGTACATAAGTATTCACAGCCTTTGCCATGACACACAAAATTGAGCTCAGGTGCATCCTGTTTCCACTGATCATCCTTGAGATGTTTCTACAATTTTTTTGGAGTCCACCTGTGGTAAATTCAGTTGATTGGACATGATTTGGAAAGGCACACACCTGTCTACATAAGGTCCCACAGTTAACAGTGCATGTTAGAGCAAGCAATGAAGTCCAAGGAACTGTCTGTAGACCTCCGAGGCAGGATTGTATCGAGGGACAGATCTGGGGAAGGGTACAGAAAAATGTCTGCAGCATTGAAGGCCCTAATGAGCTCACTGTCCACAAATGGAAGAAGTTTGGAACCACCAGAACTCTTCTGAGCTGGCCACCCTGCCAAACTGAGCAATCAGGGGAGAAGAGCCTTGGTCAGAGAGGTGACCAAGAACCCAATGGTTACTCTGACAGAGCTCCAGCGTTTCTCTGTGGAGAGAGAACCTTCCAGAAGAACAACCATCTCTGCAGCACTCCATCAATCAGGACTGTATGGTAGAGTGGCCAGACGGGATCCACTCCTCAGTAAAAGGCACATGACAGCCCGCCTGGAGTTTTCCAAAAGGCACCTGAAGGTCTCTCAGACCATGAGAAACAAAATTCTCTGGTCTGATGAAACAAACATTGAACTCTTTGGCCTGAATGGCAAGCATTATGTCTGGAGAAAACCAGGCACCGCTCATCACCTGGCCAATACCATCCCTACAGTGAAGCATGGCGGTGGCAGCATCATGCTGTGGGGATGTTTTTCAGCGGCAGGAACTGGGAGACTAGTCAGGATCAAGGGAAAGATGAATGCAGCAATGTACAGAGACATCCTTGATGAAAACCTGCTCCAGAGCACTCTGGACCTCAGACTGGGGCAAAGGTTCATCTTTCAACAGGACATCGACCCTACGCACACAGCCAAGATAACAAAGGAGTGGCTATGGGACAACTCTGTGAATGCCCTTGAGTGGCTCAGCCAGAGCCCAGACTTGAACCTGATTGAACATCTCTGGAGAGATCTAAAAATGTCTGTCCTCCCCATCCAACCTGATGGAGCTTGAGAGGTTCTGCAAAGAAGAATGGGAAAAACTACCCAAAAATAGGTGTGCCAAGCTTGTAGCATCATACACAAAAAGACTTGAGGCTGTAATTGGTGCCAAAGGTGCTTCAGCAAGGTATTGAGCAAAAGCTGTGAATACTTATGTACATGTGATTTATTCAGTGTTTTATTTTTAATAAATTTGCAAATATTTCAAACAAACTTATTTCAAGTTGTCATTATGGGGTATTGTTTCTAGAATTTTGAGTAAAATAATGAATTTAATCAATTTTCGAATAAGGCTGTAACATAACAATACATAAAAACATTTGTATTTTTTTTAAGCATTTTTTATATCATGGTTATAAAATTACCTTTAACTGAATGAAGGAAGAGTTAAATCTTCCCATATGGAATTGTGTAAAATATCGTCTAAGGTACTGTTGTCCCTGATGGAGGGAATGAGATGCTGTGTCGAGTGAAGTGACACTAGGGGACTTTCTTGAAGGCCTCGGTTACCTCTGAACTTGAGAAAAGTCCAAAGATAATTTGGTAGACAGAATTTGCATGTCCCTCCCCCGGACATACGGCTATAAAGGGAGGGAATCATGCAGCGGGGACTGCCCAAGAGAGACGCGGGTCCGCCAGTAGGGGGAAAGTACCGAGGAAAATACACACAGGGGGATTAATAAGGTAAGCCGTGCGGCCACGGCTTACCTTCTTAAAGAGGAACGCCACTCCAGCTGCCCCCTACATCGCTCCTTCTTCCCATGGGATTGAGGATGACCCGGCTGGCGATGGAGGTGATTTGGGGATGGCAGTGGGCTCGATTTCGCTGGGTAGATCCCCACGAACCACCCGCCCCCTGGCATGCTCGTTGACTTCCGTCCGAGCTCGAGGTGAGATTGGCTCGCCTCATGGCCAGTCTATTTACTCCCTCGATCCCCCCGTGCTGGATGATGAATTTGCCTGTGCATCGGAGAGCGTCTGACATGGGAGACTCGACTGGACTGCCACCTTCGGGTCAGCATGCCCAAGTCTGAGGCTGACGCCCAGATGGCCGGCATGCTTTCTCGGGCCGCCGTCAGCATGAGGTTGGACTGGAACCCTCCGTCCTCCCTGCAGCCCTCATGGCTAGACGATTGGTTCCTTGCATCCGGGTGCCGCTCACAGCCACGTCCACATCCGGTCCCTTTCTTCCCGGAGGTGCATGATGAGCTGATGAGGTCGTGGAGGGCAACTTTCACTGCCCGCAAGCCTTACCTTGTTTGTTGTAGATGTAGATGGCGCTTGAGTGCAACAAAACTATGTAGCAGTCTTCTGATGGCCAGGGTAGTTATCTCAGTGGCACGCAAGTCTGCACGGTTTTACAGGAGTGAAGGGTCAAACATATGTGTGAGCTGAGTAGGGCGCACTCCACTTTTTGGAGAGTTCGACATACATTTTCAGTTAGAATGGTACCATACACCAGGGCACGATTAGGGTACACGCCACATTATGGTTGCCTTTCACACCGTAATAGACACCACTTATCGTCTGGAGATTTTCCAAGTGACATAAGCCCATCTGTCCTAATAAAGGGACGGAGACCTTCACTGGCATATTCTATGGGCAAAAACGTTGTAGATGGAGAGCAGGAAGCTCGCAAAGCTTGCACTGGCAGAAGGATTTCCTAATTTCTACATGTTCAACGTATGAGCCTCACACACCACCCGGTTTGGTAGGCTGTAGATGCGATGAGAACAAAAGATATTTCTGCAAAACAGGAGATAAGACTTTGTCCACTGAACTCTGTGCAACTCTCAACGAAGGCAGGATCCACAGAGAGCAATAACGTTCAGTGAGCGATTTGAAAGGGATCTGTGTGTTTCAGACAGAGGGCCAAAGACAAAGGTCACATAATACTAAGTTTTGACTGTTTTTTTGTGCAAAAAAATTTAACCCTCTTTAAAATTGCGCTGCATAAATGCGTTAAGATGTGTGTTTGTATAAAGCGCCTAAGGCAAGATGAATATCTTTTAATCGTAAATACGATTTGATGTTCACTTATGATTTTAGTCAGAAAGAATTGACATGTTTTGCAATTTCATGTTTCTTTCTCTCTTTTTTACTTACTCATGAATGTAGGATGCTTTTTTTAGTACCAGTGCAACAAATTGAAGAGCAAAACCATGCATTAGATGTGTAATTGATGATTTTCTTTTTTCAAAATTGTGGCCACATATAAATAATGGAAAATTTAGTTTTGTTGCAAATGCTTGCCACTGCATAAACAAGCTAAATGAGTCATATTTTCATTGTTATTTTCAAGTTTCAAGATTTTTTTGTCATTCTTAATTAACAGTACAAAAATGCATTCAAATTAAACTGCACAGTCAAAATCATACATTTTTAACGATAACAATTTGCTTCCATCATGATTCATAAATGGACTCGCCCCCAACTCAGAAAGTTGGGGCTCAAAGTAAATAGAGTTTCCCACTTTTAATTATGACATTATGGTGGAGTTCATGTGCGCTCAACTCGTAAATACAATCATTCCAACATGACTTGAACGCACCATGTGGACACTTCCAGAAACTGAAGCTCACATGTGCCCATACATTCGTCAACTGTTCCAGCCTCGACCACTGGGGGCAGTGGTTTGATTTTTGGAAAGCACAGATTGATTTCATCTGAAGAACTTGTGATCTACTGTCAACCAGTGGCGGCTGCTAGTCTTTCAAAGAGGGGAAGCTCATTTTCGGCCTACATTATAAACTTATTTACCCTATTTTTTGCACTAAATCAATCTTAGGTGTTGATCTGCCCTGCTGTTTAATTCTAATTTTTTCCTCGTAAGGAAGACTTTCAAATGGCTTCGCCAAAATCAGGTCGACAATATTAGCACCGTCTGCCATCGTGCGCAGTTTCACCCGTACGACGCTAGCCTAGCCTACTGTATGAATGAATGAACGAACGAACGAACGAACGCTCTAAAACAAAATATATTAAACTTGGTAAAACTGAAACAAGGAATGTGGTTTATAATTGTGTGAAATGTATTATGCAAATTGACAAGCAATTTCGCCAAACAAATATAAAGAAATAGGTTGCAGCAGTTTGTCTTTCGACTACACTTGAGAAATCCGCGATGGGACTGAGCGCAAAATAGCTTCAGTGACTTCTTATATTACAGATTCGCTGTCAATCAAAAGGAGATGCAGTCTTTCGACAGATCCTCCAATCATCACGCGGAAGCCCGGAGTCCAGGCCAGCCCACTCCTCATTCACCCCCAGAAACGCTGCGCGTCCGTGGGCAGGACATAATCGCAGCATTTATCCAATGACCGTCTATTTTCGGAGCACTGAAAAAAACTGTTCAGAGCAGCCCCACTGAAGTCAATGGACGCTCGGCTTCAACAGGGAAATGCACTGACACTACGGGAATGTATGAGAAGTAAATCAAGTCAGCCGACCTGCTATATGTAATGTAGCTGATTCTGAACGAACTCGTCTTCGAGATGAACGTGTTCTAACGCATTTTTAGTCAATAAATTGTTTACACAATAGTACATATTTGACCATTATTTTTTGGACATTATAGGGGAAGCTGAGCTTCCCTTGCAGTCTTAAAGAAATCCCCACTGCTGTCAACTAATTGATAGTGAGATCAGTCTGAAATAATGACTTACATTTTGAGTCATTTGGACTACTTTAATGGCTTTTTTGTTTGTTGGTTCGTTTTGAAGCTTGATAGACATGGTCACTGTAAGCTTTACACAAAATAATTTCTGTAAATATTCTTCAAGAATGTATCCTTATGTGTTCCACTGAAAAAATAACAGCACATGGTTTTGGAACAACTTAGAATTTAAATTTTTGGGTGAACTATTACTTCAAACTCACTCTACAATATTGCATGAGTACCATCTGAAATGGCGTTGCCACAATTTCTCTTCAAAATATAATTTCCTGCTGGTGTCATTGTGAGGTGTTGCCTGAGGGAAAGGAAAATTGACATGACTGCTTCTGAAGCACAGCTAGTGTAACCGCCGCTCACTAAACATAGAGGAGGATACTGCCATATGGCTTCCTCTCCTCGTCTCTCATCTTTTCCTGAAAAAAAAACAAAACAAAAAAAACATTGAAGCTTCTGTGCATTTGAATTTACTGGTTGTATTGCTTTATGGCTACCTTGTCTTCACATGGTTCCCCACTGGTTTCAAATTAAATACAATTAATATGTGGTGTTCAAATGGGATGATGCAACTTTGAATGTCCTGTCCAAAGTGTTATGAAAAAAAGTGACCGACACCAACATTTGGTAGATTACTTGTAAAATGTAATCTGATTAAAAACTATCCAACTAAAATTTTAATCAGTAACATACACTTTTAGATGATACTTTTTAGGTAATCAAATTTGATTACTTATTGCAAGTTTTGATGAAAATCAAATTTTTTGTGTATTAATTACCAATTAACACTCTTAAACATTAGTAAACATTAAATCAAACAACAATTTGGTATTTGTCAATTCCTCCTCCCCATTACTATTCTTAGGTAATATAATTGATTTGTAATCATGTAATCCTTAAAAAGTAATTGTAAGATAATTGTGCCCATTTAAATGTAATATATTCAAATTAAAAGTACCAATTTGTTTTTATTATTTGATGATTACCTAAGAGTGCTTAACACCACACTTTGACACAAAAGATGCTTGATATGAGGTATCATTTAAGTCCATAGCACAAAGAGTGCAGGAGGTGTTACCTACCAATAGTTAATATTAGGATAAGAGGTTAGTTCTAACCCCTAACCCTAAAAATGAACCATCATAATATGATGTTTGATATGATGATTGCCTTAGTAAGCACCATTAACTAATAATAGTAATTTACTTTGCTATTTGAGTTCAGCAATACCTTTCAAATTGTTTGTTGTGACTTCATTGAACTGTTACTAATTTGTCGCTGAAGAAAAATGTTGAGTGTTGAGGTTGTCACCTCATTGAAAGCGTGAAAAGGAAGGTCATGATACCTGGTTCAAAAATAATAGTGATACTTGCCTTCGCAAATGCCACTAATGATAAAATTAGCATTTCAAAGAGCTATCTGAGAAGAATGCAATTTCTATGTTCATTCCAACAGAGCTACCGTAATGTCCCCTTTTGTGCACATCAGAATTTCTACATAATTAACATAGTAGAAAGCACACCCCTCTCAAAAAATGAATCCCACCAGGTTTAATAGGTTTTGTATTAACACAGAACAACCTCTGATACCAGCACTGTGCTGTTTCCACTATAAGCCTGGAGCTGGCTATTGCACTGCCTCCAGCTTTGGCACTCTCTGCAACATGCAGACAATACTGCTCTGTTTCAGCAGATTGGATCCATTTGCATCAGACAACTCCTCTGCATATAGATTGATGGGTTTAATCAGCGAATCAGGGAGAGAGCTCAGACATCAATCATTGTCAGCCCTGTCTTTTATTCGTTGCCTGCATTTTCTTGCACCGACTCATCAGTGAGAGCAGGTTCAGGCGGAGGTACCCAACCTGTGATGAGAACAATAGTTTCTCCGGTGCTCTGGGGGGAATTTCTACGGCCCATGCAGATGAGGAGAGGACAAATCACCAGAGAGGACTCAGCCAGCCATTAAACAAAAGGATTGAGTCCTGAAACTGTGAGAATCAGAGAGCTAAATGTGATACACATCAGAGGAATGGAGCCGAGGGAGCATGCATGTCAATGAGACTTTTTGAGATTCAAAGGAATAGTTCACTCATAAATTTAAATTCTGTCATAATTTTTTCACCCTCATGTCATTCCAAACTCATATGCTGTAATTTTTTTCTGAGTAATCTGATTATGTAACAATTAGATACTGTAATCTAATGACTTTTTTGTCAGAAAGTAGTGTAACGCATTACAGTTTAAATTCTTGTAATCAGACTTTTAATTAAGGTAATAACTTTTAAGTATATTACTTATGTTACACATGTCTACAATTATTATTTATGTAGAAATAAATACATTTAAAAACATGAATTATATTCATATGTATATTTGTTTACATTTCTATGGCAACTTAAGGGAGTTTGCCTCCTAACAAGATAGAAACAAGTTTATTACTTGTGTTCGACGATGAAATTGGTCATTATTTTCAATTTGTTGTGCACAAAACCAAAAACCTTTCTGTGAAAACAGTTTCAGAAAGTAATAAAGGAAAGTAATTTGTAATGTGATAACTTTTTGATGAAGTAATCTGTAATGTAATCTGATCATGTGTTCAGTGAAGTAATTTGTAGTGGATTATATTTTTGAGTAACTTGCCCAATATTGGTGATCAGCTTTGTGTGAGAAACAGACAAAAATGTATGTTGTTATTCACTTTTGCTAAAGTTTGTGATGAGCCTGCATTTGCATCATTATACAAAAATTATTTGTAACAGTATTGGTTACATGTGTCTTATTGTCTTATTGTTGTTGGGGACTGTTGGTGTACTTTTGATGTCTGTCATTTTTGTCTGAGAGTTGTACCAAGACAAATTCCTATCAACTTGTTGACATGGCAATAAATTATTATTATTATTATTATTATTATTTAATTCTGGTTGCAAACATGGGTTTGACAAGAGCTTTGGGGGAGGACAAGATTTATTTTGGTCTGTTCCAAACACAAAGCTATTGTATGACTTGAGAAGACTTATATAATATAAGGCATGAGTCATATAGACTACGTTTGTAATACCTTTATGGTGCAATTTTGGTGAGGATTTTTGTGGACCTTTGTGAAGCTTAACGGCAGTGGTAATTGTCATTTTATAGCAAGAGCTGTGTAACGATTATTAAAAAATTTTGTGTTTCACAGAAAAAATAAAAGCATACAGGTTTGGAACAACAGAGGTAAACTGTTACTTTAATGTTTATGACAATGACTCCTATCAGATCTGAATTGTCCCACACATTAGGCTATGACACAGTATTTTACAATTAAATAAAAGTTTTGCAGATTTGCATTGCCCTCCCTTGATGCAATATATATATAGCAGGTGATAACGAGTAGTGTTGGCATTGTGTTCTGAACCAGGTACCAGCATGCAGACTGCCCTCCAGTGTCAAAGTAAAAACTTTCCTGTCACACTTCCAATGAGGTGACTCACTTGACGCATCACATTTTTTCTCCAATGCCAATTTGTACCAGTTCAATTAAGACACAACAAAAGAGTTTATATATATTGTTGAACCCAAAAGACCACATAAACTACTATTAGTAGTTAGTGGTGCTTGCTAAGGCATACTATTTCAATTGGTACATTGCTTCCAGTTATTACACGCATGATAACCATATTTAGGGTTAAGGGTTCTGTAACGGGGTTCATTAGTGGAGACAAGTACGAAGCGGGAAACTTGACTTCAACTCAAACAGGTAATCTTTTATTTCCTTAACTCAAAACATTCATTTAAACAGAACACAGTCAGGGCATGTGTGTGCTAGCTGTCTTGCTCCCAGTCTCTGGCATGATTCCTCATTATATCGCTCTCCCCATTGCCCACTGCAATCAGAAACAGGTGTTAGACACTCTGTGGTCAGGTGTGTGCACCCTTACCGTTTTCTCTGAATGAATGCTCCACAATGCCCCCACCTCCACATACCCCCACTGCCTGACTGGCCAGGGAGCCATCTGTCCTACCCCACTCCACCCGCAATTTCTGGTGAGAAAGTCAGCAACTGCAATCTGCGCTCCGGTCTGTGGACCACCTCAAATGCATGGTCACAACAGAGGGTGAATGCCCACCCCAACAGATAGTATCAGAGGGTGAGAACATTCCATTTGATGGCCAGACGTTCCTTTTCAATGGTGCTGTACTTAGTCTCTCTCAGCGATAGCTTGTGACTAATGAACAGTACTGGCCATTCCTCCTCCTCCACTACCTGCGTTATGTGCCCTGTCTTAAGTGCCCATCTGTAAAACAAATGGGAGAGAGAAATCAGGTGCATGTAAAAGCGGCCCCTTGAAAAGTGCAGCTTTTCACCTTTATAAACGCCTGTAGACACTGCTCTGTCCACTTGACTGGGTCTGGAGCTGCCTTTTTATTGAGATCAGTCAGTGGGCTGGTGATGCAAGAAGAATTAGGCATAAACCTTCTATAATAGGCAGCAAGCCCCAGGAACTGTCTCACCTCCCTTTTGGTCTTGGGTCTCGGACAAGCTGCAACCACTGCAGTCTTATCACTTTGGGGGTGCATCTGCCCTTGACCCAAGTGGAATCCCAGACACCATACCTCCACACATTCAACTGCACATTTCTTGGAGTTTGCCATGAGTCTCGCTTGTCGGAGAGACCTCAGAACAGCTCTCTGATCCTGCATATGCTGCTGCCAATCGTGACTGTATATGATGATGACATCCAGATGGACCTGTTGGCTGGACCAATTGCTGTGGGATTCTTCTATTACCCCATATCGATCATTGCATCTTATTCTTCCCAAACAACTTTTTTCTTGTGCTCGGCCAGCTGGTAGGGATGACTTCATATCACAACCCCGGGCATAGTTTCGATGTGGTGCTGTATGAGGTTTGTATGACCCGGCAGAGGCGAGAAAATATCTGAAAAATCTTTCTGCAACTTGGCAACCTCTGTGACTTAAGATGGTGAGAGGTGGTGTGCGGCACCTCTCCACAAGTGACCGGGGTGACATGATTGTCTTTTACGTTCACCTCTGGCCTGAGCTCCACCCTCTCTGTAACTACCATTGCCAACATCATGGGGACTGCCTCCCTCCATAATTTCAGGAGGTTTAGGTGGTATATTTGATGTGTATCACCTCTGTTCGTTTTACCTCATAATCAAGATCCTCCACTCGTCATGTGACCTCAAAGGGCCCTTGCCACTTGTTGAGTAATTTGGAGCTCGATGTGGGAATTCCCATAGCCGAGCTACCCTATTATACAGTCGGCTTTTTGTTCTTGTGCTTGTAGCAAATTCTTCTGTGTTAGTTGACCCAAAGTGTGGAGATTTGCTCTAAGATCAAGAATGTACTGAATTTCATTTTTGCTGTTTGAAGGTCCCTCCTCCCAAGCTTCGAGTACACCGTATGGTCACCACCCATACAGCAGCTCGAATAAGGAAAACCCTGTGGAAGCTTGTGGGACCTCCCCATATTAGTTCTTCCCCAACTTTTTATGGTTTTAAATCTCTTCTTTGCTAGATTACTAATGGAAATATGCAGGTTTAGTGGTACTCTTTTATTGTTATTGTGTCTTTATTGATTTTGTACAGCACTTTGGCCAACTGTCTTTGTTTTTAAACTCCCCCACTCAGGAAATAATTCTTAAGAGTGCCTCCGAAAAACACTACGTGCTGAGATGATGCGCAGGATCACTGTTTGCAGATATAATGTTGCATAGTCCACTAGAACCAAAACAAAGTGATGTCCGCATGCCATCCGCTCTAATGGGCCGATGAGGTCCATATCAATTCTTTTGAAGGAGACCTGGATCAAAGGAAGCGGGTGCAAAGGCACTCTTGGGGTGAATGTCGGATTCACCAGCTGACATTCACAGCATGCTGCACACCACCTGCGAACATCCCTGTGAATGCAATAGAAACTGTCCATTAGATGGCTTAGTGTTTTTTCCCATTCTAAGTGACCCACTATTATTCGGCTCTTCATGTATCAACAATTAAGTTGTATCTTCTTTTGTCTGAGTGTTCTGCATCACTCGATACAACTGAATATTTATAATAGATCCTGACGTGGCTCTGCCTCCCCAGCCAGCACATCACACATCTTATATCTAACAACTTTCTCGCAGGACCATCCACACATTTTCCTTTTGATAGAGTTTCAAATTTTGTCCTATTAATCCCAAGGATTAGTGGATGGGTGAGGCGGTAACTAACTGCAGCCTCCACGCTATACTTTTGCCCACGAAATTGAATAATGAGTGTCACTACAGGGTAATACATCGCATAGTTACCCTTTTATTTGTGCCCAAAACCTCGTCTTGAACAAAACATTTATAGTGGTCTGATTACAGCCAGAATCCAGCAAGGCTTGATATGTAACGTGGTTCATTAGTGGAGACAAGGAGGAAATTGGAAACGTGATTTCAACTCAAACAGGTAATCTTTTATTTCCTTAATTCAAAACTTCAATTTAAACAGAACACATTCAGGGCATGTGTGTGCTAGCTCTCTTTCTCCCAGTCTCTGGCATGGTTCCTACTTATATCGCTCTCCATTGCTCACTGCAGTCAGAAACAGGTGTTAGACATATTGTGCTCAGGTGTGTGCACACTTACAGCTTTCTCTCTATCTGAACGAATGTTCCACCACGCCCCCACCTGCCCTTTTTTTCTCTCTCTTTCCTCTCTCTCTCCCACTGCTGCTCCGTGTTGGCCTTTCCCTCTCTTTTTAATTTGACTGTGTTTTTTGGTGGTACTTCGCTGTTACAGAGAGTACCCTGTGTTTTTAATGTCATTTTTAAATAAGTTTCCCTCCCCCTGTCCCCTCCCAGATTCAGGAAGGCAGGGATAACCTGCCGGCAGATGAGCCCGGGGAAGGGGGGGGGTGTAAGTCATGCCGTGGGCTCTCTGACCTGAGAGAATGAGGGAGGAATGTGGCAGTGCGGAGGGTGGGGCTGGGTCGTGATGCTACAAGAGAGAGAGATTTACAGGCAGCTGCCCAACACCTGTGTGTGTGTTTGTCTTTTTTGGTTCAGTTTATTATTAAGTTATTATTTATATTGTGAAGCCGGTTCTCACATCCTCCTTTCCCTTTTATCCCTTTACATGTAGGTTTTCTGTTAACAAGATATTCCAGATATTGTATGTGTTTTTAGTGGTGAAATATTTAGTTCTCTTCCCAATCCTGTAAAATTAGCCTAAAACGCCTAATCAAGGCATACCCAAAGTAAATTTAAAGCTGTTCTTGAACCCTTTGGAGTACATGCATGGTTTTGGTCACATTTGAAAGGGGACACTCTGAAGTTTTTTCCCCAGCAGTCAGAATTACTGTAAGTGCTACTGATTTTGAGTAATAGAAGTTTGAACACAATGAAATAGAAGTTTGTTTTTCCGCCTGAAATTTTTTTTTGCATACAGATGCCTGCAGATGACTATAACTTGTAGCTATTAGCTTGAGAACACAATGGGATCACAGCATGAAGCCTTACCTAGTCCAAGTTCAAATGTTATAACAATACCATAAAAAATGAATATTTTACACATGTTTTTCTAAGGGTACACCCAGGCGTTTTACAAAAGTGCCTTTTGGATACTCCAAAAGGACCCTTTGGTAACCTAGGACAAAAAGGCTACTACTTTTGAACGCTTCAACGTACAGTCATAATTTTGGGCTCTAATGAAAGATGACACTTAGAGCTATCATATTCCATATCCAGATCCACTATTAGTTTTGCTGACACAGAGTAACTGATGCATAAACACATTAGAGTGCCTTTTCCCTTCTTGAAACTAAATGTTGTGCATATAAAAAGAGTCAAAACTAGTGCTATGGTGGACAATTTGTTTATATAAAAAATACACAACAAACTATTTACATGAATTTTTACACAAAGTATTTACAAACCATTATAAAATTGTACATGTTTCTAGCAACATGCCAGTCATTGTAGCAGTCACATTTGGGTACAAAGCACAGAGGCACATCACAGGAAGAGTACTTCACTGGTGTCTTTGCGTGACACTGCCTGCACTTCAGACGACCAGCGGTGCAAGATTTGGTGATGTGCAATGGCCTGTGATGTGCTCTTCGTGGAGCAGGAGATACGGGTCTGGCTGTGGAGTGAGACCCCAACTCTACCAGCTCCTCAGCAAGGGTCTCTCTGAAAGCCCTCCTCTCTTGATGAGGTGCTGTCCTGCTGCTCCACATTATGTGGCCTGCATCCTGCTCCCAATCGCTATCTGATTCAGTGAGAATAAATAAATGTAATTTACAAAGCTAGACACAACTTTTCCATCTTTTCTGTATTCTATATATATATATATATATATATATATATATATATTAGTTTTTCTTTTCGACTGTGTAAATATGTATTATTGTATGTATATTTACTGTAAATACTGTATACTTTGCCAATGTACTATGGAACAAATAGATGGGCCTACACCTCCCCCCATGAATTCAGCATTGTAACAAATAGATGGGCCTACCCCTCCCCCACCTCCCCGCATTGTAACAAATAGACTCTCAAACACAACATATATTCTTATTTTCAACTTATATTTATTGATTTATTTATATATATATTTTGCGTCCATTTATATATATATATATATATAAATACATATTTACAGTAAATATACAAAACATCTATATAGCATGTCAATAGATCTGAAACAAACAATGAACTAAAACCTCACACACGCACAAACAAATACAAAAAACACGCACAAACGGTTCAAACACTCACTCAGGAAACACACGACAAAGGGTAATTACAAAATGTGTATTCATTATTCAAACTAAAGCTTATTTATGCGGAATATACAGTATATATGTTATAAAACACAAGAAAACACTTACTTGTCCAGAGCAATGTCTCATCTCTCCATAAACATTTCCTCTGCCTCAGAATTATTGGTATTGTTTTCAGAAATTTCATCTCCAAACTCATCATTTCCACAGTAAATGCCTTCTTATATCACATCCTGGGGTGAAAATCCTGTTTTTCGCGTCCGTGTCACCATATTTAAATCGCCAAATGTGTAAACAGTTCCAAAACAGCTCTCCAATATTTTTACGCACAGACGCACAAAAAACTGGGTAATGGCAAGGCAGTTTTGCGCACACACATTACAGAACCGTGATCTAATCTTCCCACTAAAGCTGCATATCACTGTTTTCAGAATTTCATTGGCTATACGATGCGTCAGTCATTTCCACTCTTCGATGTAATTGGTTTGATCAGTAAACAAATGAAAGTGGGTATGCCCTTACATTCGACACAGACTGTGGTTGGGTATTGAAGGCTTTGGACAGGACATGGAAGCTCCTATTGGGTCAAATGAGGTGTCAATCGAAAGGTCAGAGTGCGTGCTTCCATTTTGATACCGGATATAGGAAATGTTTACATCTGAACTGAAGTTATTACCGATAATATGTGAAAGTTTAGGTACAGCTGCCAGGTGCTTTGAAATGATGCAACAAGAGTCTGTGGATATTTATTGATGTAATAATGTGATTTGGACTAAACATTTTACTTGATTTGATCATTTGGACATTTGACAATGAAACAACACCTTTTTTGTCGGGAAGTTATGGATCAGTGGAATACTATGATGCTTCATAGGTGAGTTGCCTAAATTTTGTTATTGGTTGTTTATATGTTGGTGGTCTGACAAAGATATAGATTGTACCTGCTGTTGTGATTGTATCTTAAAATGGTTTATATCAATATAAAATCAAGAAATTTAGCTTTCCAAAGATATGTGGCATGTGTACCAATGTAAAACACAGCAGTTTTGTTTATCGCATACTTTTATTTTGTACATTTAAGGGCCCGTCCGCGGGCTGTGAATTCTATCATGTTAAAGGCACATACACTGCACATCCCATGATACAGCTTCCAACTATTTAAAACCATTGTTGTCTATGAATTTACGGCAACTACCAACAGCACCCAGCTATGGGGGCTGCTCAAAATTCTTCCACACTATTAAGCTATACACATAATTGTCCATTAAATTTGACCAAAATTGTTATCAAGAGACATGCATTATTGACTTTAGCCAAGGCTAGAAGATACATTGTGTATAGGCAAAGTTTTAGTTTGTTAGTGAGTAAAGTACTCAAGTGCAATTTCAAAACAGTAGTGTGACTTGTGTAACTACTTGGGAAGCTATAGTTTCAAAGAAGCTTCCCAAACAGTGCCTTAGCATCATGGCAGTGAGTGTTTT
This sequence comes from Xyrauchen texanus, assembly GCF_025860055.1. Classification (NCBI taxonomy): domain Eukaryota; kingdom Metazoa; phylum Chordata; class Actinopteri; order Cypriniformes; family Catostomidae; genus Xyrauchen; species Xyrauchen texanus. The sequence goes on from NC_068305.1 coordinate 6,856,287, forward strand.
GCACCAGAAACCATCACTCACATTTTCTTCAGAAATTAAAAAAAATATATATTAAAAAAATTAATTCAAGCTCTACTTAATCCTATAGTGTTAGTGCATGTTTTGAGGTTCCTTTCTGTCCCAGCTAGGCTTACAAACCTGGATTGGTCCTGATAAATAAAACATCTTTGTCAAAATGTCAAAAAGGCTCAAACAATAAGGGCATCTGTTCTTTATAAACATTTGCTAGGTTTCCGTGATGCTATAAGACGACAGTGGTCTCCATTTATACACCACATCTCTCAGGATCTGTGTAATGCAGAAGAACTACTATGTTTTATGATTTGTTATACTGTGTTTAAATAACTTCCTTCTTGAAGTTACTTTGAGAAGTGGAACACAAGTCTACTATAAATATATCCACAAAACTATTACTAAAGGAAGAAACTTAATAGCAAAACTCTTAATGACAGTGTTCCAATTAAACTCACTGTATTTTTCCTTGTGCCGCAAGTCAAAAAGAAAACAAATAAAGCAGACTAATTTAGAAACCTTATTGCAGTCCCAACGCAATTAAATAATTACAGCATTATTGCTTCTTCTGTGCAAGACAGAAAACATTTAGGTGGTCCTAAGTTTACAGGTGGTCCAGCATCCTTTTTGTCATCCTTTTTTCTTTCAAATATACTGTGGAGCCAGTGATGTAATACAGAGGTTCTTAACGGGTTTTGCTATGGTGTTATTGAAAACATGTACAATATGCCTTTGACTGGTAGACTTGTGTCCTATGCAAGATGATTTTGTCATGTGATTTCTTGTTCGGTACTTATGGGTATATATGGGTGTGTTTTTTATGTGTAATTTGAGTCTGATTAAGAGCATGTAGCTTGAAACATCATGCATATTTTTCTCATGGTGATTTCAACAAGTTCATCACATCAAGCTGATCTGAATATTTTCATTGCACTCAGCTACATTTAATCACAAATGCAAAAGTAATCCATTGTGATTCTGTCACCAAGCTTTTTTCTTTCCCTACACCTAACTGACATCAGAAAGTGAAGGCACAACTGTCTGTTTTTATTAAACACTATTCACTGAAAGCTGCATATGGACATTGTAGAGCGGAGGAGGGCAGGGGCGGGCTGGAACGATGCACGCCCGGTCCCCAATTTGCCTGATGGGGTGTGCGAGCCATAAAGGCTGCCAGTGACGACAGTTCGAGAGAGAGACAAAATTATGGGCAGCTGCCCTGTATGTATTTGTCTTTTTATTTAATTAAATATTATTTATATTGTTAAGCTGGTACTCGACACCTCCTTTACCATTAACCTCCTTACACTGGTGCCGAAACCCGGGAGGGAGGAGGGATGAACGTCGTAGAGTCTTTGACACTGGCATCCACCCAGGGGAGCTTCGCTGCTATCCCTCACGTGCCCCATCAGGCTGATTGGGGACCTGGCGAGAGTCGTTCCAGCCTAGCCCCACCCTCCTCCGCTCTACAGACATATATGTTCTAGAGCAAGCCTCGAGAGAATACACTCTTAGAAAAAAGGTTATTTTGGGTTCTATATAGAACCTTTATAGGGTTTCAAATATGAAGCGAGTGTCAGAACCCTTTTGGGTTTTATATGGAACCTTTATTTCTAAGAGTGTAGATTCACAATCATGCACGTTCTTCCTGTTATTTCTTCCTGCATTGCATGTCACATGTTTACAATAGTCTCTTCCGTCAGCAGTGAGGGTTACATGTGATAAATGTAAGGAATTAATCAGGTTAATTGACACCACTCTCTCATTCCTGTTATGGTTTCCAATCGATTCTCCCCACTCAGTGATGCACCCACTGAGAATCATGTTGAAAGAGCCCTTGTTATCGGTGATTCTATTTTAAGGAACATGGAAATAGAGACTGCAGCCACTGTTGTTAAATGCATTTTGGTTCCAGAGCATCTGACATCATATCAAATTTACTTTTCAAAATGCTGGCTAATGCTAAATGTACATTTTCTAAAATTGTTATTCATGTTGGCTCTAATGATGTCCGGCTTCGTCAGTCGGAAATCACTAGAGATAATGTTAAAGATATGTGTGAATTTGCAAAAACAATGTCAGACACTGTAATATGCTCTGGCCACCTCTTTGCTCATCGTGGTGACAAGGTTTATAGTAGATTAGTATCACTGAACAACTGGAAGAGTATTTGGGTAGACCTGGCCTGACCTGCTAAAGAGAGACGGACTCCATCCCTACAGGGAAGGTTCTGCTCTCCTCCCTAGTAATTTGGCTCATAGTCTTAATAATGATAGCATTTGAATAACTGGGGCCCAGGTCAGGAAGCAGACAAACTGTTTAATCTGAACGTCAGCTAGCTGCCTTGAGACATCACACAGGTCACATAAATTACAACACAGAGACTATATCACCTAGATATTATATAGAGACTGTGTCTGTTCCCCAAACTACCAAACACAAAACCCTCACAAAATAATTTTGAAAAAAATTTGATTAAGACCAAACTTGAACAAAACAAAGAAATTTAAGATAAAATCATGTAAAGATAGGGCTACTAAACATTAGATATCTTTCTTCCAAAGCACTAATTATAAATTAAATGATTACAGATCATAGATTGGATGTGCTCTGTTTGACTGAATCCTGGCTTAAACCAGATGAATATATTAGTTTAAATGAATCTACTCCCCCAGGTTATTGTTATAAACATCGTCTGAAGAGTCAAGGAGGAGGTGTTGCTACAATTTACAGTGAAGTTTTTGGTGTTAATAAGAGGTCAGGATATAAATGTAAGTCTTTTGAACTAATAATGCTTAATGTGACACCACCAGATATAGATATAAATAAAAATAAATACTGTTTTCTACCCTTGCTACAGTATATAGATCACCTGGGCCTTATTCTGATTTCCTTGGTGAATTTGCAAAAATGTTTTTATCAGATATTGTATGTTACTGTAGATAAAGCTTTAATTGTTGGTGAATTCAAAATTAAAATAGATTATGAAAATGACACATTGGGATTAGCATTTATCGATATTCTCAACTCTCTTGGAGTCAGAATATGTAACAGGACAAACTCAACACCATAATCATACGCTAGATTTAATTCTGTCATATGGAGTTGATGTTGATAATATAGAAATTATGCTGCAGAGCGATGACATCTCAGATCATTACCTTGTCTCTTGTATGCTGCAATCAGATAATCTGCTCAATCCATACCATGCTATCTTTCAGGTAGAACTATTCTTTCGACCACTAAAGATAGCTTCACTAATAATCTTCCCATACACTCAGTAAACACCAAAGCCTAGAAGAACTTGATGAAATAACAGAAAATATAAATAATGTCATCTCTAGCACCCTTGATAGTGCCCCCCCCCCCCCTCCCCCTTTGATTAAAGAAAATTAAATAAAAAAGCCCTGCACAATGGTACAATGATCACACTCATGCTTTCAAGAGAGCAGCTCAGAAAATGGAGTGCAAGTGGAAAAATACAAAGAGGAATTTCGTGGTGCATGGAAGGATAATGTCTGTAGCTAGAGACAGGCATGAAAAGCTGCCAGGTCAGCATATTTTAGCAAACTCATAGAAAATTACAACAACCATCCTAGGTGTTTATTCAGGACTGTGGCTAAATAAAGCCTCAACAGAACCAGATATTCCATCGCAGTACAAGAGTAATGACTTCATGAATTTCTTTACTGATAATATTTAAATAATCAGATATAAAAATGTAATTATGCAATCATCTGTCACAGCACCACTGAAAACAGTGTCTCATAATTTTCCTCACAAGAAACTACAATCCTTCGCTGTCATAGGTCATGAAGAGCTAACAAAACTTATCCAAACATCAAAAGCCACAACATGTTTGTTAGATCCAATACCAAACAAGCTCTTAAAAGAGGTATTCCCTGTAATCTCAGAACCTCTTCTTAATATTATTAACTCTTCGCTATCCTTAGGACATGTCCCAAGAAACTTTATAATTAGCCAGTTCTCCAGGATCAAGTTGTGGCTTCTTAATAAGCGGTTTGATAACTGCCATTTTAGACCAATTTCAAATCTCCCGTTTATGTCGAAAATACTAGAAATTGTTGTATCTTCCCAAATATGTTCATTTCTACAGAGAAATAGTATATATTAACAATTTCAGTCAGGATTTAGGCCTCATCACAGTACAGAGACTGCACTTATCAGAGTTACTAATGACTTGCTCTTATCATCAGCATGGACCAAAAAATTTAAATATGCCACTAAATTATAATTCGACAGAAACAGTGATCAAGATCTATAACTCTGTAATCACTAGCATCAATGCTAATATTATTTTATTTGGTTCCCTGTCTCAACCTCGGGACTCCTATCCTGAAGTCACCAGAACCGGCTGGATCTAGCTCCATTCCTGCTTCGTGTTGGACTCCACTGATATGTTTCACAGTGTGATGATGACTAATAGCAGCCTCTGCCAGCCAAACATCATTTCAGTCTTTTACGATGGACTTCAGCGGATGAACTGATGCCAACTCTAACCATAAGACATGGGATAATTCATATGCATTGCCTGAACCTTGGATTTAGGATAGACCTCACCAAAATTATCGGCCTGGTTGAACTGCGATGCACCAAACTGATCTCTGCCTGCATCATCTCGGTCTAATGAAGGACAACATTCTTGAAATGGAATACATAGACTATCAAGTAATCATGAAGTAAACCCTTCATCAGCCAACTATCAAGGACAATTGCATCTATGTGAATTTCTGCAGTTAATCCTGGATGGACTTCAAAGATATTAGTCATTAATCTTACAGTTCATACAAAATCTTTGTTTTAAACACTGACCCTTAACACTTACTTAGTTTAATAATTTTAAACCATGACTTGCACTATACAAAATAAATATTGGCATTAAATTAATGATGTTAGCCAGAGAGGAACTGGCCCCCACAGTGAGTCTGGTTTCTCCCAAGGTTATTTTTCTCTATTAACCAACATCTACGATGTGTGTTGTGAAAGGCACTATGCAAATAAAAATTATTTGACTTGTTTCAGAACCTGGTGCATTTTCTCCCTTGCTTTGGTTTGTTTTAGCAAATATGGCACACGGCAATCACACTTGGATCTGCACCAAATAAATCACTCCAAGACCACCTGGACGGAGAAAAAAATCTGTAGGTCAGCTCATCACTGTAATTCATCATCAAAACTCGTATATAGCCTTTTAGCGGCAATACTCTAATATTTGAATCTGTTCACTAATTTTTACGAGTATATCATTTTAATCAGTATATCAATGTATGAGCTAAATCCCTGAACAGTGCACAAACATTCTGACCAAAGAGGGGACAATTTACTCTCATGTGACTTTTATTAATACAGTTTTGGTCAGCTTTGAAATTTTAACTTGTGAAAACAAATCGAACCATGAAGAAATCGCAACACTGTAAAATTTGTAGCCACTGTTTCAGGACAAATCAAGCAGGCTACAGGTCTGAAAACATCTTAAATCACTCTATTACAATTGTTTATGCTCACATGGTACTCCTGTTGTTATTTCGGTGACCTTCACATGAAATCAGAAAGAGAGTCAGGGGTTATCATTATGCCTGCCACCTCTCCACCATTCTTAATCAGCAAGTGTGTCATAGCTCCAACTGAAGAAAGCTTGATCTGAGCAAAACAGTCTGCATGTGTGATACTCTCTGCCAAAATCAAGTTGTTTGGAGTCTGTTTGTGTGGCGCTGGCTTTAGAAGATAAAAAATACAATTTTTGGCTGTGGTCCAAATTCACTTATCAATCTATATCTTTTGCATTATTTGAAAAATTGACTATCCTGCAAATCAAACTAGGAGGAGTTAAAAAACGTAGATTTTTCTGAAAACTTGGTGGAAATCAAATATACAGTATACAATACAATATACAGTATGCTTTGTTTAGCCTGACAAAGATCTTATGATGAACACGTAATAGTATGTATGTCCGTACGGTAATTGAGTTATTCTGAAACTGAGATATACAGTATTACAAACAATACAAAAAGAAGTAAAAACAGAAAATATAGCCTCAAGCAACAATTATTAAAGAATCCAAGTAGTTTGGAAAGTGGAGAAAATTATCGTAATTGGCAAATTTGAATGAACAGATTTGTCAGGGGCAAAGTGATGTCATTACTAAGTACTTTAGTTTTTATACATGGTATAGACCAGTGGTTCTTAACCTTTTTGACTCCAAGACCTCCTGTTGTTCAAGACGTTAGATGGGCAGCAGGAGTATTTAAGGAGAGGAGACAGCGGCAGAGGATAGAGAGAGATGTACAAAGCTTGTCCGCATGTCTGAATGTCTTTAGGATTTGACGCAGCTGGCTGAAAAGCAGTGCTTGTTTTTGTTTCTTTGGACACTGAAAAGTGTTATTAAATGTCTATGTGTTTGTCAAGCTGGTCCAAGCTTCCACCTTTCCCAACTTTAAGCATTACAATGGTGTCGAAACCTGGGAATGAGAAAGGATGCATCGTCCAAGGAGTCCTCACTGCTGACTGGGGGTTGCGATGCCAAGAGAGTGTTTGATCCGGTGCTGGAGCCCCGTGTCAACTGGCAACAGTTAAGGGGTCCAGTATCATCACCCAGCATCACAGACGGAAGTGGGACAGCAGGCCAAGGACCACTCGATGGCATTTCTGGAGCTGGCGAGCTCCTCTCTCTCCCCTCTCTGCTTTCTCTCTCTCTTTTGATATTCCTGCCCCTTCTTACCTTTTATCCTCTCTTTCGCCCTGTTCCCTCTCCCAGCCATGCACAGATCAGTACTGCTTGTCTTGAAAAACTGGACATAAACTTTCTTTCTTCCTCTCTCTCTTGTTAAAACTGCACTCTCTCACAATTAAACTGTACTATAGAAATTTGCTGCCATTTTATAGCATGTGTCCACCATGTTTAACCTTGCCAATAAGTAAATCTTAATAAAGTGTGTAATTTCTGTACCAGAAGTTGCACCAATTAAAATGCCAAAAATATTTTCAATATTTCAGGTTTCCTGGACATCTCTCCCACTTCTGCCATTGGTCAGGTGCTCAAAGCAATGCATTTATATCGTCACCTTGTTTAAACTTTGAGGGAAACTCTGAATATCTTTTTATTGAGGGATTTTAAATCTCAATCTATTAAGAAGAAGCATATATCAAGATTTATATTAAGGGATAGAGAAACTATTTTTAAAATACATCACATTTAACAGACAGTGTTGCAAAATATCACTGTCAGGTCACTGGCACATGTCCACACACATTTTACTGTCATGACCTCAACCTTAACTAAGCGTGTGGGCTCTGAACTGCTGAGGTCTTCTGGGTTCCTTTTATAATTATGCAGTAATGTGCTATCAATGCCTGCCAGAGGTGGTGGGTTTACAGATGAAGGGGGAATGCACTGAGAATCATGTTGGTCTCGACTTGTTCACTTGGCCACTGTCCAACTAGAGGACAGGTTTGCTCTTGTGCAAGAGGGGAAAAGACACTCTCAGGTGAAATCAAACCCCGAAGCAGCTTTGTCTTTTTAACTCACTGAGTGACCAAGCCAGTTTCATGCTCCAAATGCAGTCCAAATAGAGTGGAGTTTTCACCGTGGTCTGGTGACTGTTGTCTTAGTCAAGACACAAAAAGACAAAAGCAAAACTATGTTGCTCAAATGTAAAGTATATTTTACCTGCTGTCTTTTTTAGGTATGTTTTTTAGACTTTTTTAGTGTTTAATTTTTTAGCAATGCAATAGATTTTAAATTTGGTCTAGACAACACTATAAAAAAATATTTTGTCTTTTTGTTATCAAAACTTTAGTGTTAGAAGAACTGCCTTGGATTGTACTTTCTGAGTTATCCTTGTTTTTGTAGGCTGAACTTGTTAAAATTTTCAGCCAAAAAAAATAAATATTGTATGTCAAGAGAACTGCTAATATATCCCTACTGAAGTCCACTACTTGAGTTTTCCATGAATAAATTATGCAGATTAGAAGGTAATTTAGCAAAACTTAATATATAGCACCTTACAAAGTGCTTTAAAATATATATTTTGTATTAATAAAGGTTTACATCCATACACATGGAAGGAGACGAAGGGCTCTATTTTCGTGACCATGCTAGACCCAAAGCTCAACGACCAGCACAAAACGCAAGTGGTCGTGGAATGTTTGCGCTATTTGTGGGTGTATGTGCAGAAACTGTATGTTAATGATGTCCCTTACAACAATCAATAGTCACAAACTTCTTGCAAATTCACCACAGATTTATTTCACATGCAAATGAGCTTTGTGGCAAACTTTGTTGCCAATGGTTTGCTGCAGGTTCACCTCTACCGGTAATATTTTGGCAAATCACAAGCTCATTTGCATATAAAAATAAATAGTGGCAAATTTGTGGCAAGTTTGTGGCTAATTGCCAGAACTGTAGATTTTTTTGTAAGGGGTGTTGCAAAAAGCAATTTGCTAATTTCCTGAGAAATAGGTCAATGCTCTAGGAGGTTTGAGAACCAAGTCTGTTTTTAGCGTAAAATCTAAACTTAGTTCCTGCATTTGAAGTTTGGATTTTCCACCAGTAGGTGGAAATAAAGTTAATGTCTGAAAATATAGTGGAACGTCAAATTGTGTCCCTTACAATTACTCTTGTAGCCGTTTTATTAAACAAAGCTTTATGAAATTTGTGTAAAACCTTCTAGAAGTCATGGTTTATTTTTAAATTATTATGATTGTTTGTAATAATATTATATTTATATTTACAAATATATTTATGATCTAATTTGTATTAATATTTTATCACCTGTTGTTATAAGAGTGATTTTTAAGCCACGCAAAAGAGGCTTGTGGAAGAAGTTGGAGATGGTAAAATGTTTGACCACTTTGTAAGGATTAGTTCAACCAAAATTTTTAATTCTTTCATATTTTACTCACAATCATGCATCCCAGATGTGTATGACTGTCTTCTTCAGAACACAAATGAAGATTTTTAGAAGAACGTTTCAGCTCTGCAGGTCCATAAAATGCAAGTAAATGAGTGCCACATTTTTTAAGCCACAAAAAGCACATATAGCTGTCATAAAAGTAATCCATATGACTCCAGTGGATTAATTAATGTCTTCTGAAGTGAAATGCTAGGTGTATGTAAGAAATACTAAACACTTTTTAAAACAAACATTCACGAGGGTCGAGGTCAAGAATGCTGGCACGTTCACACAATAACTGACACATGAAATATGAAAAAAAAAAAAAAAAACTAAGCACTGTGTTGTATTCAACAGAGCATAGATAATCATGCATAGATACCTCATTTGGCTGGTTTGGATACATCTTGGAACGGTGAAGAAGGACAGCTGTTTGAATCAGTTTGAATGCAAGAAAACCGAGGAGATCCTCAGACCAAGCTCGTTGCTCAGACCACTGCATAAACTGCTTTTGTGTGGAAACAGTAAGGGGCAATTCCTAATGTGATATTTGCAGTGAAATCATGACATGTCTTTACATATAAAGTTCTCATTTCCAATATATCCAACCATTTATAATCATAAATCCCTGCAGATACAGTCAAGACATAGAAAATGTTCAGTCTAGACACGTTTTTTTCTGGCTTAGATTACAAAATGAACTTGGATTACTGGTGTAATAAAAACATTTTTGTGAGACCGCTCTCTGTAAAAACTCCAGAATCCAGAAATATGTATCGGGTTACTTAACTGTAACCCCTGTTCTCTGATAAAAGCGGAACGATTTAGCGCTTTGGGAATGTCTTCAGGAGTGACCAGCTGTGAATATGTGTGCAACACGTCAGTGATGTGCAGCATCTCGTTCCACTTTTATCAGGGAACAGGGGTTACAGTTAAGTAACCCGAGACGTTCCCTATCAAAAAGCTACACTTTGATGCTGCGCTGATTTAGCGCTTTGGGAACGAGAATACCCACGCCACCTCACTGTGGGTGTCCAGACCCCTTACGGTTGTGTAGTTGTGCTCACAAGAGCACGAGAGGTCTCAGAAATGAGCTTGTGATGTTGACTCAAGGACGTAAGAGCCCGGAGTGGCATGAACATCCAAAAATCTTATGAATATGTGCGGGGAGGACCAGCCTGCAGCACCACAAACCTGCTGCAGAGGGAACCTCTAGCCAAGGGTTTAGAGGAGGCGACCCCCCTGATCCTTACTGGCGAAGCCTCGTAGGCCAGGGTAATAGCATCCCTCACTCAAAGTGACAATGTCTGCTTGGTGGCGGCCGCCCCCTTGTTGCGGCCCCATGGAAAACAGATAGTTGCCCTGACTTACGCTACTAGCTAGTGCGGTGGACATAAGTCTGAAGGGCACGGACCGGATACAGTCCGTGAAGTCTTTCCTGCTCCGGCGTTGTAAATGTGGGGAGCAGAAGGCTTCGAGAGTGACCGGATGAATGGTCGAGAAGAAACCTTAGGCAGGTAGTCAGGATTGGGGTGCAATAGTGCTTTAACCATTGGGCAAAATCTAAGCAGGCTGGCAAGACAGACAGAGCCTGCAGATCCCCAATCCTTTATACTAGTAATTGCCATAAGAAAACCATCTTGAGAGTCAGTTTATCAGACGTTGAATCTAGAGGTTCAAAGGGGGTCTCAACCAGACCCTAGGGATTATTGATAAGTCCCAAGAAGGGATCCTGGTCCTTGCAGGAGGTTTCAATCGCATGGCTCCATGGCAGAAGCGAGCAGAGGATGTTTCCCCAAGGGCATCCTGTCAATCAAGGCGTGCCAGCTGATAGAGCGGCCATGTAAACCCTGAGAGTGGAGGGGCATGTGCCTGCTGATAATTTTCCCTGCAGAAATTCAGAACTGAAGCACTCTGTCAGTTAACTGAATCTGCATTATGTGCACTGTACCATCCTTCAAAGACACCCCATTTATTGGCATAACTTCTAGTAGAGGGAGCCTTAGCGCTCAGAATGGTCTCGATGATTTCAGGTGAAAGCCCAGTGTCCCTCAGCTGTACCCTTCAGGGGCCAAACATGAAGGTTCCACAGTTCGGGCCGGGGATGAGGGATCATCCCCTGCACCTGAGACAGAAGGTCCCTTGTGTCCAGAATCACCAGAGGCGAAACGTCGAGGAGAGACATTTTATCCGAGAACCATACCCCATTTGGCCAACGCGGCGCCGTGAGTAAAGGGCAGGACCCTTGCTGGCGAACTCTGGCCAGGACTCCCGGGAGCAGAGAAAACCAGAGGGAACACATACAGGCGCATTCTGGGCCATATATGTGCCATCGTGTCCAGATCCAGGGGGAGGGCTGGGTGACTTAGGGAGGAGTAGAGGAGAGATTGCGCTGTCTGTGAGGCGAAGAGGCCCACTTCCGCTATGTAAAAATCTCAACCAGATTGTTTCAATACCTCGGGGTGGAGTTTCCACTCCCCCATCGGTATTTACTATCTGGACTGTAAATCTACTCCCTATTCAGGCATCCAGGGATATAAGCTGCTCTGATAAAAAGGAGCTTGCTCTGGGCCCAAAGGAGAATCTTCCGTGCCAGTTTGTTCAGCTGGCGTGAACGTAGACCTCCTTGATGGTTTATGTAAGAGGCTACTGCTGTGTTGTCCACCCTCACCAACACATGGCAGCCTCTGGAGGAAGTATTTCAGGGCCAGAAATACAGCCATCAACTCGAGACAGTTGATGTAACAATCGAGCTGACAACCCTTCCATTCCCCTTGAGCTGGACAACCAAATAATACCACTCCCCAGCCCGTCAGGGAGGCGTCTGTTGTTAGCAACCTGCGATGGCAAGATGCACTTAGAGTGGGACCCAAAGTGAGGAACCGGGGTCTGAACCACATAGAAAGGGTACGTAGCATGCAATGCGTAACCCTTATCAGCCTTAAGGGACTGGCCCTTGGATGAAATTCCCTGGCTTTGAGCCACAACTGAAACGGTCTCATGTGCAAAAGGCCCAAGGGGATCACCGAGGATGCAATTGCCATGAGACCTAGGAATCGTTCATAATGACGAACAGTGCAACCTTGGCCTAGCCTGACTTTGCTCAGGGTGTCCTGAATAGACACGATTCGAGCTGGAGACAATTGTGCCCACATTGTGATCAGGTCGGAGAGAGGACGCTTTTCTTGGCATTGAGCCTCAACCACAGAGAAACCTGATGAGCAAGGACGATATCTCTGTGCTGTAATGCCAGTTCTTGTGACTGTGCTAGGATCAGCCAGTCATCTATGTAATTCAGAATGTGGATGCCCCGGAGTCGCAAAGGAGCCAGTGCTGTATCCATGCATTCCGTGAATGTGTGGGGTGATAAGGCTAGGGTAGGGTAGGGGATCGGCTTCGGGTGTATATGGAATACAGCACTCATTCCCGTCTGACAGAGGGATATTTCGCACACAAGATGGAAACATTTGAAGAATGACATCTTTTTCAATGGCTCTTTTATGCTCTTAATGTACTGTACCATTAAACACGGACACAATGCTATAGCATTACAGATGCGCAAGTGATAAAAGATACTCATTTTGTTCGAGCACAAGCAGGGAGGTAGAAATAATCCACTCACTGTAAAGTTATGTAAACACACAACATGCTGCACATGTACACACACATACAGACATACATGCACACAGACTTGCATGATGCAACACACATGCAAACCTGTATATGCATACCGAAAAGAAACAACATGCATTCAAATAACATTCAGATACATTGTTTTACTATCAAAGCTGTCTGCATATGTGTTTTCAGAAATGTTTTCAGTTCATTAGTGTTATTATTAGTTGGTGTTTCATAAACGAGCTTACTGTACACATACACGCCACACACAGCTAAGAAGGTTGTAGATATCAGACACACACACACCTGAAGATTCTACTACAGCATATTTGAGATAAGAATGTTAAGTTGCATTTATAGAAATGCATTGGATCTATTTAGCCAAGTTGATGTCTTTGTCATATTGATGTAATTTGGTTTAAATTTCAGTCAATATTATAGTACTAAAAGAGCTATTAGTGTCACATAATTTAATTTTTTCACAGGTTTGATTGGTTTTAGAAAGTAACTTCAAACTAAAGTAATTAGTAATCAAATTACATTCCAGATGAAGTAATTAGTAAAGTAATCTAAATCACAAATTTTGTAATAATCAGTATTGGATAAATTTTTTAAAAAGTAACTTACCCAACACTGGTCACAGCCAGGTCATGAACGAGATGTATGATGCAACTGCAGCATTCCAGAAGAAACTGTGGCTATGGGAGTTTCAACTTCAGCAGGGAAGTCTTGCATATTTTCTCATCTGTCAAAGCATCTTAGACTCAATCCCAGTTGATTTTCCTTGTGATCGACTGACTACTAAAGTGAAACTGTTGATCACTGAATTTGACAGATGCTTCACTGACTTTCAAATACAGCACTCCACCTTTGACATCTTTGCCAATCCTTTTACTACTGATGTCGCTAGTGCACCACATCACCTTCAGATGAAACTAATAGAGTTGCAGTGTAATAGCCAAGTTCAAAGATGCTGCAATGGCTGATTTTTACCGTCTCCTACCAAATGCCTTGATGCCACAGCTCCGAATTCATGCTACTCGTGTCCTCTCTATGTTTCGAAGCACCTACCTGTGCAAACAACTGATGATGTATCTCAACATAACACAGATTACACATCAATGATGGGCCCCTTTGTGATGTTTTACGGATTGCTACTGCACAAGACCTAAATCCAGACATCCAAAAGTGGAGTGGTAGTGGTGTAGTGGTCTAAGCACATAACTGGTTCAAGCCCCACAGCCACCAACATTGTGTGCTTGAGCAAGGAACTTAACTCCAGGTTGCTCCAGGGGGATTGTCCCTGTAATAAGGGCTCTGTAAGTCGCTTTGGATAAAAGCGTCTGCCAAATGCATAAATGTAAATGTACCACCCCATTTACCTGTAGGATAAAATTATAGTTTATATTTTCTTGTGCTCACATTTGTGTTATTTCAAGTGTAGAGTATTCAACCATTTCATTGTTAAGCAAATATACATTATTTTGGTTTAGGTTTTTCAAATGTTGTTTGTACTAAAACAGATTTTTTTTACATTCTTGTACTCATTATTAAAAGAGTACTCAACCATTTCAGTGTTAAGCAAATATACTGTACATTAGGCAAATACTGTATAACAAAATTTGCTATTTCGATATTGATATGTATACATTGTGCAAACTGTATTTATAATTCTGCTTTCAAAGCCTAATTTATTAATAAAATTGATAATAGTCTGAATAGAGGCAATTCTGAATATAATGAGTAACAGAATTAGCCTTACATTTTCAACTGGCCCTTTGAGGGCACACATATCGCTGATGTGGCCAGGGCTGAAATTTAATTTTGCACCCCTGTGCTAGAACATCCATACCAATAGGAGCACTGTTTCTAGTCAGAGATTAGAACAGAGGGCAATGAGCGTTTTAGTGCGATGCAGAGAGATCTATGGCAGCTCGCTTGTATCTCTCCCACAGCTGACTTACCATCTGAGGGTGAAGTCTCCATTGTCTGTACAAAGGATTCCCCGTGGACAGGAGAGCCACTCTCATATTCATCATCCCTGTAACGTGCATCACTCGTAATGAGAGAAAGCACGCACCTCTCAACACAATCAACTTTTGTGTCAGGCCATTGTGAATGTGTTACACCTTGTCTGTGTACATATGCCACTGTTGTTGTGTTGTCTGATCTGATTTGGTGGTCTAGAAGGAACTGTACCAAGTGCTTCAATGCCAGAAACACAGTCTGTATCCCAATCACAATTGTTTCCACCCTTTGCACACCTCAACCCGTGAGTGATGCGTCTGTCATAACCACTTTGATCAGAGAGACTGCCCCCAAAGGGGTTCCCTCATGACAAAGCGGGTGTTCTCCAACGATTAAGAGCGTGCATCCCCACTGATGTCACTTTCACTCTGTGATTTAAGTGATGTTGAGGACCCAAGCGCTGCTCTGAAATCCAGTCCTGAAACGTTCTAATTCGCAGTAGCCCGATGGAATAACTTACACCATTGAGGCCATCAGAGCCAAAAGGCATAGACATAGCCTGATTGAAAATGTTTGTACTGTTGTAAAGTAGTAAAAGTCTCAGTGTTCTTAAAGACACCTCCGTGCTCTTAAAGGCCTCTTCGCTTAAAAGGGAACCTTTACATTTCTGAAGTGCACCTTTAGATTTATTAACAAAATCATTGCACCCCTGTAGCCCCCATTCTCTTGCACATCAGTGCTGCAGAGTTCATGCAGTGAATATTTGGAGAAGGCATGTTTCAAATGCATCCCAATTTTTTTTTCTCAAATTGCACTGCTGCCACATTGTAGATACAGTATCCCCAAAAATGGCTTTAGGTCCACCAGTGCATCCAGGATGTTTGTCTTTGCCCTCTCATACAAGCCCAAACCCAAACTGCGGCTGCAGCTCCTCTAGATGCGGCGTAGGTTGAAATCCGCAATGGAGCAGATCTCTTCCCACACTGGCGTCAATTTGCAGTCACATCTTCTCCATCCGTTTGGCCTGATATGCTGTGAGGAGCGAGGTAGTGTAAGGTTGAAGATCGTTAGATCGTGGAGACCGACAATCTTTCTGTCCATCCCGCAATGAAGGGGAAGAGGACAAAAAGGTCCACCTGCTGTGATGGCCAGTCAATGGAGAACTTGGCCACTGCCTGTCTGCACATTTAAATAAGGTTCAGCTCTCCCTGGACAGGAGAGGGGTACTGTCCATCATGCTGCCCGGTCATTGATGTTTCTAGGGTTGAACACACCCGAGGCAATTCCCTTAGTGATCTCAATGAATATTAAAAAGAGAACCAACTACATATAAAAAGCTTATTCACACATGTCTGACTTGAGTGGTGATGCAGCTGAAAGAGCATCAGAGTTTTACTGCAGAAGACTGGGGATCGAAGCCAGCAAAGCACGCGATTTGACAAGTGAGTTGAAAGTGTCATAGAAAAGCCATGAAATAACATGGCTGCTTTTGCGTTTTTCATCTCACGTTTTCTTTTATGACTCTATGGTTAGGATTAGGTTTCAGGTTTAGGTTATTTAGGTTTACATTAGCAGTTAGGATAGGGAATTTGGTTTTGTTCATTTCAAAATAGAAAAAAAATTCTCACATTTGATTTTGAGGACACTTTTGGTTTCATTTAAAGATTTAGGTTAGGAAGGTAGGTTTAATTAATTTAAAGCTCCATAGAGCATTCATTTTATGAATGCTTTTGTGTCAACTTTTGTGTCAGGCCATTGTGAATGTGTTACACCTTGTCTGTGTACATATGCCACTGTTGTTGTGTTGTCTGATCTGATTTGGTGGTCTACAATGAACTGTACCAAGTGCTTCAATGCCAGAAACACAGTCTGTAACCCAATCACAATTGTTTCCACCCTTTGCACACCTCAACCCGTGAGTGATGCGTCTGTCATAACCACTTTGATCAGAGAGACTGCCCCCAAAGGGGTTCCCTCATGACAAAGCGGGTGTTCTCCAACGATTAAGAGCGTGCATCCCCACTGATGTCACTTTCACTCTGTGATTTAAGTGATGTTGAGGACCCAAGCGCTGCTCCGAAATCCAGTCCTGAAACGTTCTAATTCGCAGTAGCCCGATGGAATAACTTACACCATTGAGGCCATCAGAGCCAAAAGGCATAGACATAGCCTGATTGAAAATGTTTGTACTGTTGTAAAGTAGTAAAAGTCTCAGTGTTCTTAAAGACACCTCCGTGCTCTTAAAGGCCTCTTCGCTTAAAAGGGTGCCAGGGTAAACTGGCAAAGAGCTGTGAAGAAATGGGTGAAGATAAGTATTCGGGAGAGGGCTCATTCTGGTGGTTGGTAGGATGGGTAACAACCTCAGATGTTACAGACCCCCCACAAACAACTCCTGGTGTTCTTCTGCTGCAATTTCCCCTTGGTTGTGGTGCTGGATGAATAGGATGGGCTTGGTGGAACTCTTGGTTCAGGGATGGGTCCAGTATGTCCTTGGCAGCTACACACAATCTCTTTTCCGGTCCATAGCCTTCCCAGTCCACCAAGTATTGCATCTGGCTCACTCATCGCCTTGAGTCCATGATCTCTCTGACCATATATGCTGGTGCTCCATCAACCTCTAATGGAGGCAGTGGCTTGGGATTCATGATTCCAGGACCAGACGCTGGTAGAACGTTTTCTGTAAGGATGCATGGAATGACGGAGAGATGTGGTAGTTAGCAGGAAACTCTAAACGGTAAGTAACTGGGTTTATATGAAGGATAGTTCTGAATAAACACACATAACTTGGACTGAGCTTCCTGCAGGGTAGCCACAGCTTGAGAACCCTTGTGGATAACCAGACCCTCTTTCCAGGCTTAGTTGAGGTGAGACCTCCACCGGTCAGCCTGAAAGCGTTGCACTCGGACCGCTTGCTGTAGCCGGACATGTGCGCTATCCCACAACCTCGTGCTCTGCCTAATCAAATCGTCTACTGCTGGAACTGTAGATGGTCCTCCTGACCAAGGGAAAATCGGGGGTTGGTAGCCCAGTATGCATTGGAAGGGGGTTAGCCCCATAGAGGTATGAATGAGAGAATTCTGTGTGTATTTGGCCCAGGGCAAGAAGTAGCTCCACTTCTCCTGTTCATGGCCACAGTAGCTCCGAAGATATCTGCCAGTCTCCTGGTTTAAATATTCAACCTGTCCATTGGCATGGGGTGATAGACCTGAGGTGAGACTCGTTGACATTGATGTCCAGTTGCTTGCACAACACCTTTCAAACTTGGGACGTGAACTGTGAACCTTGATCGGACATGATATGTTCTGGTAATCCATAGACTCTGAATACTTGGTGGAATAGAGCATTAGCAGTTTCCATAGCCGTGGGTAAACCCTTGAGAGGGACAAGTCAACATGATTTTGAAAATCAGTCGATAATTACCAGTATGATGGTGTATCTGTCGGAGTTTGGCATGTCAGTGATGAAATCGATGGACAGGTGGAACCATGGTCTTTGGGGTATTGGCAGTGGTTGGTGTAATCCCATGGGCAGTTCCCTGGGGGTCTTAGATTGTGCACACACTTGACAAGACTTCACATAGTTAGTAACATCACAAATTACAGATGGCCACCAGAAGGAATTACGTACCAGATTGATTGTTCTTTGGCTGTCAGGGTGTCCTGTGCTCAATGAAGTGTGGACCCATTGTATAGTTCTCAGACGTAGAGCATGTGTTACAAAGTGCTTGGTTGGGGGGCAGTCAGGTGGTGAAGGTTCGCGCTGTTGTGCTTGTTGTATTTCATCCATGACATCCCAACTAATTGGTGCAGTGATGACAGATGGTGGAAGGATTGATCCAGGATGATGTTGGATGTGGGGTGGATCATACCTGCGTGAAAGTACATCTGCTTTGCTATTCTTGCTGCCAGGGCAGTAAGTGATGGTAAAATTGAACTTGGTGAAGAACAATGACCATCGGGTTTGATGTGGATTCAGTCTGATGTCGAATTTGTGGAAATTCGAGGCCCTTCGGTAACTGCTGTGAGACAAAAAATTTTAGAGACATCCATTTCTACACCTTGGTGGCTGATATTGTAACCTAGAAACATGGTATGGGAGATATGAAACTCACATTGTTCTGCCTTGATAAATAGTTGGTGTTCCTGGAGATGTGATAGGACTGTCTTGACATGCTGGATATGTTGTTCCATGTTTTAAGAGTAGATAAGGATGTTGTCAATGTAAGCCACCACATATTGATTAAGTAGGTCTCTGAAAATCTCATTAACAAAAGACTGGAAAACAAAGGGGGCATTAGCAAGTCCATACGGCATGACCAGATTTTCATAGTGCCCCCTGGTGGTGATGAATGCTGTTTCCCACTCATCTCCTTCTCTGATTCTGATGAGGTTATAAGCACTTCTTAGACCAAGCTTAGTATAAATATTAGTCTCACAGAGTTGTTCAAGGGCTGAGAGGATAAGTGGCAGTGGGTAACGGTATTTCAATGTGACAGAGTTCAGGCCTCGATAGTCGATACATGGACGTAGACCTCCATCCTTTTTCTCCACGAAGAAAAAACCTGCAGCTGCTGGAGTGGTGGAGGGATGGATGTAACCAGAAGCAAGGGCTTCCTCAATGTAAGTTTCCATAGCTAGGGTTTGACAATAGATAAGCCTTGCTTCTCATGGAGCTGTATTAGACAGAAGTTCAATGGCGCAGTCCCATGGATGGTGAGGAGGAATTCAGTAGCTTTAACTTTACTAAAAACTTCATTGAATTCTGCATACTCCTCGGGAATCATGGTTACTGTTTGGAATTCAGGGATTTCAGTGCTGGTGGTAAGACAAGGCATGGAGACAGCAACATGGAGACAATGTTCATGAAAAAAACTTGACCATTGCATGAGCTCACCCTGGTTCCAGATATAGAAGGGTTGTGGATGGCCAGCCAAGGATGAACTAGGATAAGAGCTTGATTGAGTGAGTTTATGACATAGTGAAATGTTCTCCACATTAAATAGTCCAATCTTGATGGTTATGGGAACAATCTGTTCCAGTACCAATGGGAGCATTGTCAACTGTGGTGATATTAATTGTTGGAATGCATTGAATGGTGGGTATACCAAGTTCTTGTACAATCTCTTGATTAATGAGATTAACAGCATCCCTAGAATTCACTAAAGCTGTAAAAAAAATGTATATGATCGCCAATGGAGATCTCTACAGGCAACAAAAAAACTGTGGATAGGTGATACAAAGTTTGTGGTACTCACTTTCAGCTTTGATTCATGGGAATTTGATTTCATGTGTGGGCATGCAGCACTGAGACGACCTGGTTCACCACAGTAATAGCAAAGTTTCTCATTATGTCAACATTGGCGTTCCTCCATAGAAACATGGGCAAAAACAACTTGCATAGGTTCAGGTGATACAGTGGATGCCTGTGCCTGTATTGAGACTTTAGACTTAGAAGCATAGTGAAACTGGGGCCACGGAGCATTACGAAGCAGGTAATCCATCTTGATAGCCACGGTAATTAATTCTGACAGAGTAGAACCCTCACCCTTGCATGTCAGTTCGGCCTTGAGTTCTTGGTTAAGCCCCTCACAGAAAATTGTTTTCAGAGCGACAATCTGTTGGTTCCACCCACTTTGAGCCACTAGCATCCTGAACAGAATTGTATAGCCCTGGTGTAAATGAAGTAGCTGAACAGCGCTATATTGACTACACGCTGCATAGCTGAAGAATTAGTTGATCTATCAAAATAGTCAAACGAGATCTGGATTTTATGATCTTTGTCCCAAACAGCGGTGGCCCAATTGAGTGCTTTACCGGTAAGCATTGACATCATAAAGGTACTTCTTGGTGTTTTGATAAAATGATTCAGGTTGGCTAGAGAAATAGACTTTTCACTGTTGTAAATAACCCAGCATTTCTCAGCAGAACTATCAAACTTGTCAGGAAGAGCAAAGCTTACCGGTTTAGCATGGAATGTATGTAGTGAGTCAAACACTTGTTGGAGGCTCTTAGGATGTTCAGCTGGTCTTGATAACCTTTAAAACCTTGCACTGGTGTGGAAATGCAGCCTGGAGCTGGGAAACTTCTGCTGGATCCATGGTAGGCGAAGTATTCTGTAACAAACGTGCCATGGAGACGGTTTTAGGATCCATGTGCAGGATGTTTATTAAAAGACACACAAGCAAACAATCCAAAACAGCAGGCAGAGAGACGTAGTTGTAAAGCAGGCAGATAAATCCAATAAACCAAAGTGATAGTCCAACAAGGCAAACAAAACAAAGGGTAATCCAAAAAGCAGTAAATCCAAGAAAACAGGCAATGAATCAAGAAACAATGGCAATGGAAAAACACTCGGAAAGGCAGGGTAAACTGGCAATGAGCAGAGAAAAATGGATGAAGATCAGTATTCGGAAGAGGGCTCCCTCTGGTGGTTGGTCAGATAACTAAACAAATAGCTAATTATCTTAAAGCTATTTCAAGAAAATATACTTTTTTTTTTTAATACAGAACAGATGATATCATGTATTATTATTTAATTAATTAAAAATATCACTTGATTGTTATACATTTAGTTAAAGTAACATTAAACAATTAGGGTGAAAACATTAAACTAAAATATATATAATTTATACTAGGCCTAAATATAAACAAATAAAATGTAGAAATATAGAAATTAACAGCAGCAATTAAATTTGCTGTAAGCATTTGAACAATTCTAGAACAACGCTTAGCAAGTTGCAGCAAATTTGATGTGATCTCTCGATTTTTGTAAGGGTGACTGTAAATATTGACTGACAATATTATATATATATATTACCGTTTACAGAGACTAGCGCTGTAACAGAGACATGTATTTATATTTTTCAGGGAATAGGAATGTTTTCTTCATGTCATTTCATAAAAAAAAATAAAAATATTACTTCAAAAATAAAAAAGTGATTTCCTTTAAAGCTGCACAGGGGCTCAAGTGAATTAGTGAATAATTTATGATAAACAGCAGCATTAAATATTTTTGCTAGATAAAAATAGATCCTGTTGAGATTATTCAGCTATATCCACAGCATAAATGTTAATTGTCATCTGATGTTGTAAATGGAGTGAATGCACAGATGATGAACTTGAGGTAAGTTACATTCAGTGGCGGGCCATGCATTTTAAGTCCAGGCCTTCAATGTGATTCATGCCATTAAGAAAACACAGTTTCACAATGAATGACACCCTATGCCGTTGGGCATCATACATTATGTTGCAGCTAACTAATAATACCAATTGACATAAAAACACGTCCATGCAAAGCCAGAACTTGAAACAACACTTAATGCTCAAGCAAGCCTAATTTTAACTGCAGCATGACAGTTATGTGAAAAGAACGTCTCCCGAATAGACATTCAAAAATCATAATTTTTCATATGAATCTACCAATGAGGTCTAATACCTGGAAAAATCGATCTAATAATATTTGCAATTTGTTATTGCTTACAATAAATTGAATTTCATCAGGGTACATGGTTATGCTGCATTCCATTCAAGTTGGATGAGGGAGATTACTACTTGATATCTCCGACCATAAATGTATTCCATTCCCCGATATTCAGAAGATGACGTTTAAGGAAACAAAACTGCAATGCTCCCGTTAGCTTAGCAGGGGTTTGACTCTCATTAGAGATGTCTCTTAGCAACCCAACTGATAAACAATGCTTGGTGTACGATTATCAAAAGAGGTTATAATTAACCACATTTTATTCACCTGTTTCTGCAGGCATTTGTTAAACAAGCTTTAATATCATGTAATGTGGAAACAAACTCATTTATCAATATTATTTAATAAAGTGCATTTTTATCACTTTGCATATCTCCCTAAGTATCGACATGTTTGTGTGACATCATGCCCCTGCATCTCGGTGAAATCAGAGTTGAGAAATTCTGCTCAAGCTGACAAGTTGTAATTCTAACTTCAAGATGCATTCCATTGCACTTTTCCTACAGGAAGTTGAAAAATACGCCTTTCCGAGTTGAATGGAACACAGCACTACTGGTGTGGTAAATGGAATGCTCAAGCAGCCTAATTTACACTTAGAAAACTCCTGGTGTTGCTATAACAATAAAAAGCACTTACCAATTTGCCTGAAGTGAAAATCAGTCCTCCTCTCCTGATTAATAAATTAAGCAATCACACAGTCATGCAGAACAGCTTGTGTTTTTAAATCCACGAGGATCTCTTTCTCAATGGCGATAGTGGCAGTAATGACAGTAGACTCCACAGCAAGATCTGGCACTCTTCGCTTTCAAATTACATCACTTAAAGCGTGATTGTGTCACTCAAGGCCAGATAGAAGGCCTTGACCAGGACATATCCTAAAGATCACACCCACCAAGAACAAATAAATCAATCTGATTGGCTGATGAATCTGACAATCTGACTTTAGTTGCCCATTCATTTGCACTGTTGAGGGATTCTGAAGAAATTCTGAAGGCCTGATGGAGCTCAAACTCACATGCTATTTCAGGCATTGGAAGCAGTTGCACTACTGTTACACTACTGAAAAATTTAGTTGAAAAAATACTTTTAGTTAGTTACTCCCCAACACTGATATATCTTGTGACATAATGTCAGTAAGCTGCTCTGCCATTAGTCAAGAATCATCTGTTAGCTATGCTACAAGCAGGGTGCAGAAAACAAAGTTTTTCACTTCTAAATGGCAGGAAAAGAGAAAGTGTGAAGCAGATGTGTCAACTGGTGTGATGAGAGATCTGTCCTCTCAGATTTTAAAGCGCTCTTGGTCCACTGTGTGACCATTTTCAGAACCATATGCTCTGGATAGTAGCCAGCTCTTGTCGCCACAGACCTCAAGAATGAGCCAACAGGGGTGAGTGTTAACAGTAGTCAGTGTGAGAAGATAATGCCAGCTGGAGAGCTTGACTCACTCTTCATTAGCGACTTTTAATCTGTTTTTTTTCTTCTTCTTCTTCTTCTTCTTCTTCTTCTTCTTCTTGTCAGAGTAGAATCTAAGTGTTAGGATCAAGGCTTTTAATACACCTGCAGTTGCAAATGTAAAAATTGCACTTCAAACAGCCTTTTCATTCTTCATGGTCATTACATGTTGGAGTGTTGCAGTTTTGTTTCCCCATATGTCTTCTTCTGAGCATTGGGCATTGGAATGCCTTTATCTAAGATATAAGAAAAATCATGTTGGGATGTCCCACATCCAACTTTGAATGAAATGCAGGATTATATAGAGTGATCCTTCATATTACATCTACAATCAGGTCCATAAATATTGGGACATCGACCCAATTCGAATCTTTTTGGCTCTATACACTACCACAATGGATTTGAAATGAAACGAACAAGATGTGTTTTAACTGCAGACATTCAGCTTTAATTTGAGGGTATTTACATCCAAATTAGGTGAACGGTGTAGGAATTACAACAATTTGTATATGTGCCTCCCACTTTTTAAGGGACCAAAAGTAATTGGACAGATTAACAATCATATATCAAACTTTCACTTTTTAAAACTTGGTTGCAAATCCTTTGCAGTCAATTACAGCCTGAAGTCTGGAACGCATAGACATCACCAGACGCTGGGTTTCATCCCTGGTGATGCTCTGCCAGGCCTCTACTGCAACTGTCTTCAGTTCCTGCTTGTTCATGGGGCATTTTCCCTTCAGTTTTGTCTTCAGCAAGTGAAATGCATGTTCAATTGGATTCAGGTCAGGTGATTGACTTGGCCATTGCATAACATTCCACTTCTTTCCCTTAAAAAACTCTTTGGTTGCTTTCGCAGTATGCTTCGGGTCATTGTCCATCTGTACTGTGAAGCGCCGTCCAATGAGTTCTGAAGCATTTGGCTGAATATGAGCTGATAATATTGCCCGAAACACTTCAGAATTCATCCTGCTGCTTTTATAAATACAAGAGAACCAGTTCCATTGGCAGCTATACATGCCCACGCCATGAGACTACCAGCACCATACTTCACTAATGAGGTGGTATGCTTTGGATCATGAGCAGTTCCTTTCCTTCTCCATACTCTTCTCTTCCATTACTCTGGTACAAGTTGATCTTTGTCTCATCTGTCCATAGGATGTTGTTCCAGAACTGTGAAGGCTTTTTTAGATGTTTTTTGGCAAACTCTAATCTGGCCTTCCTGTTTTTGAGGCTCACCAATGGTTTACATCTTGTGGTGAACCCTCTGTATTCACTCTGGTGAAGTCTTCTCTTGATTGTTGACTTTGACACACATACACCTACCTCCTGGAGAGTGTTCTTGATCTGGCCAACTGTTGTGAAGGGTGTTTTCTTCACCAGGGAAATAATTATTCGGTCATCCACCACAGTTGTTTTCCGTGGTCTTCCGGGTCTTTTGGTGTTGCTGAGCTCACCGGTGCGTTCTTTCTTTTTAAGAATGTTCCAAACAGTTGATTTGGCCACACCTAATGTTTTTGCTATCTCTCTGATGGGTTTGTTTTGATTTTTCAGCCTAATGATGGCTTGCTTCACTGATAGTGACAGCTCTTTGGATCTCATATTGAGAGTTGACAGCAACAGATTCCAAATGCAAATAGCACACTTGAAATGAACTCTGGACCTTTTATCTGCTCCTTGTAAATGGGATAATGAGGGAATAACACACACCTGGCCATGGAACAGCTGAGCAGCCAATTGTCCCATTACTTTTGGTCCCTTAAAAAGTGGGAGGCACATATACAAACTGTTGTAATTCCTACACCGTTCACCTGATTTGGATGTAAATACCCTCAAAATAAATCTGAAAGTCTGCCGTTAAAGCACATCTTGTTCGTTTCATTTCAAATCCATTGTGGTGGTGTATAGAGCCAAAAATATTAGAATTGTGTCGATGTCCCAATATTTATGGACCTGACTGTAAATCTCAGATGATTGATTAAAAAAAATTATAGTCTCTGGAACTCACTGTCCATGAGCAAAGATGGCAGCAGAACATACTTCTATGGTTACATGTTCCAGCTGAGCAACTACCACTGAGATGACTAGGAATGCTATTGAACAGCTCTCTCCATGTATTGCAGACCTTCTTGCTTTAACCAAAAGTAGGCACTTGAGTAAAGCATGTGAGATAAACAGGAAACTGAATATTTTAGGAATTCCAGGCTACTAAATTATAAAACTTACATTACAGTAAATTAAGCCTTACAGTATTCCTGGTATGTCTATAATTCACAGGGTAAAATCTGTTGTAATGATAACTGCATACAGTTACACTAAAGTGTGTACTGAACTTGGAGCATTGTGCCTGTTGGCTGTTCTGCAATATTTACACTTGGTTGCTGTAGCTACATCAACTGTCCAATCACAGAGCACTTGTAAGCAGCTCCTAATAGCCAATCCTGATGTAGGAGGTCTTGGAGAATCTAGAGAAGAGAGGACACCGGCTGCAGTTTATGCAAGCTGCTGCTGTGCTCTGCTAGCTTCTGTCGTGCCATGCACAGCGTGTTTTATTTTATACACAGATTTAGCGCTTATAACTTTCTTCTTCCCAAAAATTCAGTAATTTTATGTATTTTTTTGTACTTTGTAATTGTGGTAAAAAATATTTGTTGCAAAGTTGAATACTTACTTTTTAATCTACTCAAGTAAAAGTACTATTGTTTATTTATATTTTAAAAAGTTAAAAAATTTGATAAATTTACTCATGTACTATAACGAGAGTAGTTGCAATTCGTTACTTTCCACATCTGCCCTGAACTTATCGCAAAGGTCCTGCCTTATTCCAACCAGTGTTTAAAACTCACACAGCGCTCAATAAAATGTCAAAATCTAATGTCAAAATTGATAAATGAGCTACTTGCATTAAAAATATTGGGTTCTATTTTCATGAGTGTGCAATGCGCAGCACCTCACACAACTACCGTGTGCTTTGTCTTGTCCAATTTTCACAAGAGTGCTTATTCTAAATGCAATTTCCATGCCACACCAACAAAATCTTTCATTGTACTATGGAGGTTTTGTCTCAGATAAATACTCTTTTGGTTGCAGAATTAAATGATATCACCTGACATTAATTTTAAGAACATTCACTTGCCTAAATAGTTTGTTTTTGATTAATTTTGTTAACAAGTGAAGCTGACTACTTTTTTAAAAGGGTAATTTGACAGTAGTTTAACTACTTGAAGCTAAAGTTTCAAAGTAGCTTCCTCAACATTGTACTTTACTGTTTTTATTTAGCATGAAAGGAGACCCGGGTTCAAACTTCTACAGTGCAAGTGAACATCTGGTCAGAGCTTCCAAGCTGTGCCTGCTAGTGGGTGAGTGGAAGACCACTCAGCTCAAACACAGACCACTTCTCTTTTATTATGCTAAATTATCTTAATGTAGTCCCATGACTGTGACTATTAATCATACAGAAAATAGATTTTGACATTGTGATGTAAGCTCTCAGCAGTGACAAAGATAACTGTGACAATAATTACATAAAGCCTGTTGCATGCATCATGGTCAGTTATGGCTACTTGCACTCTCATACGATAATTTAAGGATGGTTTTATGGGCAAGTTGTAGTTCCACGGACCTGCAGTGATACCATAAGGTAAGGTGAAAAAGCATTTCCTCATGACATTTTAGAAAATGTGATATAGTTCCCTTTGATATGTCACTTAAACACTGTATTAGTCCCTGACTTTAACTGCACCACAGTGAGATGTTTATATATAAAACCAGAGTCCTAATATGTTTTATAGATATATGTATATATACTTATAATTTACTTATCTAAATATTTATTTTAAGACACAATTTCTAATCACATTGTGACGAGGAGGCGGGCGGGGCCGGGTCGTGAGAGCGCACGGCTGGCCCTCAATAGGGATAATCAGCCGAGGACAGGGATAAAGCCGAGCTGGATGCAGCAGCTCTAAAGAAAGAGAGCCACACGCAACTTCTGAGTGTGTTTATATTTATATCTTTTTAAGTTTTCATTAAACAATATTTTGACTGTTCAACCGGTTCCTACCTCCTCCTTACCCATTTCTTTACTGTTTCAGAAGGAAATTGGTCCTTTAAATCACCATAGTGACATTCAACTAATCACAAAGCATAGTCAGGACATTACTGATGTAAAAAACAGCACCATCACTATTTGAAAAGGTCATTATTTATAAAATCTAGACAGGCACCATTTCCAGCAGCCATCACTCCAACAACTTATTCTTCAGTAATAATGGTAAATTGCTAATTTGGTACTATAAATTAACTTGCCATTATATCAAACACAGGTGAAAGCTATTTGGTTTGTTAAATGAAGCTTAACATTGTCTTTGAGTTTGTTTTAGAGTTGCCCCAGTATGACACACAGACTGGGATGTCTTAAGGTCAAAATTAGGTAAAAAATGGCAACATAAAGAAGAAACAGTTTTCTCTAGAAACTCATCAGTAAATCATTTTTTTGAGGAATGAAGGCTATACATGCTTGAAATTGCCAAAAAACTGATTTCATACAAAGGTGTACACTACAGTCTTCAAAGACAAAGGACAACTGGCTCAACAAGGACAGAAAGAGATGTGGAAGGCCAAATCTACAACTAAACAAGATGATAAGTAAATCAGGGTCTCTAGTTTGAGAAATAAACGTATCCTCAGCTGACAGCTTCATTGAATTCTACCTGCTCAACACCTGTTTCATGTACAACAGTAAAAAGAAGATGAACTCAGGTGTGCAGGCCTTATGGGAAGAATTGCAAAAAAAAAGCCACTTTTTAAAAACAAAAAGAAAAGTCTCTTAACTCCATTGAGCTATTGTGGGATTAGCAGGACTGTAAGGTGTGTGAGAAGTGTCCAACAAGACAGCAACATCTATGGCAAGTGATACAGGAACCATGGGGTGAAATGTCACCTGAGTATCTGGACAAACTGATAGCTAGAATGCCAAGGATCTGCAAATCTGTCACTGCTGCACGTGGAGGATGTTTTTGATGAGCTCTCTTTGAAGTAGTTTAAGAAGTTCAGAACATGTTTTTCAAATTGTTATAGTAATTTTTCATATTATTAATGTCCTGATTAAACATTGTGATTAGTTGAATGCCACTAAAAGTACCACTTTCTTTCCATAAGAGTATATATATATATATATATATATATATATATATATATATATATATATATACATAAGCTAATCAGCCACAACATTAAAACCATCGAGGTATGGACTCAGGAGTCCTGTGGTACCTGGCACCAAGACGTTAGCAGCAGATCCTTTAAGTCCTGTAAGTTGTGAGTTGTGGCCTCCATGGATTGGACTTGTTGGTCCAGCACATTCCATAGATGCACAATCAGATTGAGATCTGGGGAATTTGGAGGCCAAGTCAACACCTTGAACTCTTTATCATGTTCCTCAAACCATTCCTGAACAATTTTTGCAGCGTTGCAGGTTATCCTGCTGAAGGAGACCACTCCCATCAGGGAATAACATTGCCACGAAGGGGTGTATTGGTCTGCAACAATCTTTAGGTAGGTGGTACAAGTCAAAGTAACATCCACATGAATGCCAGGACCCAAGGCTTCCTAGCAGACTATTGCCCAGAGCATCACACTACCTCCACCTGTGGTCCTTCCTTGGACAACTTTTAGAAGGTACTAACCACTGCATATCGGGAACACCCCACAAAACCTACTGTTTTGGAGATGCTCTGACACAGTAGTCTAGCCAACACAATTTGGCCCTTATCAAAATCGCTCAGATCCTTACGTTTGCCTATTTTTCCTGCTTCCAACACATTAAATTCAAGAACTGACTGTTCACTTGATTCCTAATATATCCCGCCACTTGACAGGAGCCATTGTAACGAGATAATAAAAGTAGTCAATGTAGTGACACTAGGGGTCACTCTTGAGAGCCCGAGACACATCTGATCTTTGATAAAAGGCCAATGGGAATTGGCGAGTGATATTTACATGCCCCTCTACTGGACATACGGGTATAAAAGGAGGGGACGTGCATACCGCTTATTAGATTTTCTCTTCGGAGCTGAATGGTCAATCTTCACGCTAAGTCAAGTGATTTCCATCCCTCACCTCTGCTGGATCCTTACGGCGCATTACCGCGGCTTGCTCCCCTCTCTGCACGAGATCACCCCTAGGTGCTTCAGCAGATCTAGAGTATATTCTAAAAGAGCATTTCCCCTCACAAAAAGAGTATATTCTAAAAGAGCGGCATACATCAAAACGTCTTTTTCAAGACGCGTCTTTTTAAAGTTGCCTTTCCGATTGTGTGTTATTCCTGGTTGCGGTCGATACCTCTCGCCTTCTGACGGCCACGATTGCTGTCTTTCGTGCCTGGGCGCCGCCCATGCCAAAACAACTTTCATGGATGCGTTATGTCCTCATTGCGAGGCCATGACCATGGCAACATTGCGGTTGCAGCTCGCTTTCGTAAGAATGGGACCGCATCCACCGGTTAAATCCCCTTGGACCGCCCATTCCCCAGCACACTTGTTTGCTCGGATAAGTGCGCCGGCTCATTATTCGCCGATGAGCTCTCGACCGCAGCATCGGAGAGCAGGCTCGTCCTGTCTGATGTGGAAACCTCTGCTGGGCTTCCCCCCTCGGGTGTGGTCGCCCAGTCACAGTCTGACGCTGAATTGACGGACATGACTTCCCAGGCCACCGCGAGTGTTGGGCTAGAGTGGAACCCTCCACTCACAACTGAACCCTTGTGGCTGGATGACTGGTATCTGGGCTCGCGGTGCCGCTCACAGCCACACCCCAGTGCCTTTCTCCCGGGAAGTACACGAGGACCTGACGAGTTCATGGGAGGCACCTTTCTCTGTACGGTCCCGATCTCTCAGCTCCCCTGCCCTCACTACCCTTGATGGCGGAGCGGCCAGGGGTTACTCGGTTTTAACATTTTGTTAATAACTTCTTTTGTGTTGTATGGGGGAAAAGTCATACATACAGGTATAAATCATGTATGTAACAAACATTTAACATGTTCAAGTTTACTAAATAGTCAGAGGTGGGTAGTAACGTGCTACATTTACTCAAGTTACATTTACAAAAAGTTTAATAGTGAGTGCATTTTACTCTTATTCAAGTAAATTTCTTACGAAAAAAAAAACTTTTACTTCATTGCATTGGGCTACGTTTCTTTTGTTACATTTTGTTAGTTTTAATAAATGCTTAATTTATTGATTGATTTTTCAATGGGACTTTTACAAGAGCAGAACTTTATAGTTGCGCTCTGTCACCCGAGTTGAGTCATCACTGCAACAGAATCAAGCACTCAAAGCAAACACTTTCTTTCATCATGCAGTGCCTTCATTTTACACCAAGGAAAACTAGATATTTCAATATTAGAATTGCAGCTTCAACTTAAGCAAAGTTTTTGTCATTGTCAATGTGACCTTTGCTGTGTTGTGGTGATGGTCATTTTTTGAGTGATTCTGTAACTATGGGCTCTTATGACCTCGGTTTCTAAGTGTACATTTTTATATCAGTGCCAGAATATATCAGTGCCTACTGTAAAAATCCATGTAAACATCCGTGGTAAGTGTAAATGCCTTTTACTCTGCCTTTCGCATGTGTGCTTGACTACTAGAGAGCATCTCTGCACGTGCACACTGCACAGCAACTGTCACGAACGCCGGTGAAGGCGCCTCCTCAACCGGCCACCGGAGATCGGTTTCACCCGGGGTATTGACTTTGAGACTACATTTCCTATAAACCCACATACCTGGCGTGATTACCCTCCAGCTGACTTTCATTATCATCACCCTACTTAAACAGTTGTAACGACCCTTACGGGAAGGAGGACATGAAACAAGTCTTCAATTAAAGGTGATCCGAGCAGAGGGTGAAGGCCCGCCCCAGCAGGTAATACCGGAGGGTGAGGAGCGCCCACTTGATGGCCAAACACTCCTTCTCCACGGTGCTGTATTTAGTCTCCCTCAAAGAGAGCTTCCGGCTAATGTACAGCACTGGGCGCTCCTCCCCCTCCACCACCTGTGAGAGTACGGCCCCCAGCCCTCTGTCTGAAGCGTAAGTCTGCAAAATAAAAGGGAGAGAGAAGTCAGGTGCATGAAGAAGCGGCCCCCCACAAAGTGCGGCTTTAATCTGCATAAACGCCTGTTGGCACTGCTCCGACCATTGAACCGGATCTGGAGCCCCCTTTTTAGTGAGGTCAGTCAGCGGGCTGGTGACGTCCGAATAATTAGGCACAAACCTTCTATAATAGCCAGCCAGCCCCAGGAACTGCCTCACCCCTTTTTGGTCTTAGGTCTAGGGCAAGTCGCAACCACCGCGGTCTTATCAATTTGGGGACGCACCTGGCCATGACCCAAGTGGAACCCCAGATACCGTACCTCCACACGCCCAATCATGCACTTCTTAGGGTTTGCTGTGAGCCCCGCCCGCCGCAGCGATCTCAGGACGGCCCTCAGATGTTGAATGTGCCACTACCAGTCATTGCTATAAATGATAATATCATCTAAATAGGCAGCGGCGTAAGCGGTGTGAGATCTGAGGATCCGATCCATGAGTCGCTGAAATGTGGCTGGTGCCCCAAACAAACCGAAAGGAAGCGTCACAAATTGGTGTAATCCAAACGGCGTCGTGAAGGCTGTTTTCTCACGGGACATTGGTGTCAAGGGGATCTGCCAATAACCCTTTGTTAGATCCAAGGTCGAATAAAATCGAGCAGTACGTAACCGATCGAGCAGTTCATCAACACGGGGCATTGGGTTGCTTTTCTGTAATCCACACAGAATCGAACAGACCCATCACTCTTAGGAACAAGAACAACCGAGCTAGACCAATCACTGTGGGATTCCTCTATTACGCCCATATCAAGCATCGCATCTAATTCCTCCCGAACTATTTTCTTTTTATGTTCGGGTAAACGATAGGGGCGGCAACGCACCACCACGCCCGGCTTGGTCTCGATGTGGTGCTGTATGATGTTTGTACGGCCCGGTAGAGGGGAAAACACATCTGCAAATTCCTTTTGTAAATCGGAAACCTCTGTGAGTTGACGCGGTGAGAGGTGGTCTCCACAAGCCACCGGGGTATTGAGATTGCGGGCTTTGTTTACCTCCGGTCCGAGCTCCGCCCTCACCGGAACTACCGTGGCCAACGTCACAGAGGCCGCCTCTTCTCTCCACAATTTCAGGAGGTTGAGGCCACTTGGCGAGTAATTTAGAGCTCGATGTCGGGAGTAATATGAGTACCTTATCTCCCAGTGCAAATTCCCGTAGCCGAGCACCCCTGTCATACAGCCGGCGTTGGCGTTCTTGAGCCTGGAGCAAATTCTCCTGTGTTAGTCACCCCAGTGTGTGGAGTTTTGCTCTAAGATCGAGAACTAACTGAATTTTATTTTTGCTATTAGAAGGTCCCTCCTCCCAAGCTTCGCGGATGACGTCAAGGACCCCGCGTGGGCGTCGCCCGTACAGCAGCTCAAACGGGGAGAACCCTGTGGAGGCTTGCGGACCTCCCGTACTGTGAACAACAGGGGGTCTAACCACTTATCCCAATTTCTAGCGTCATCGTGTACGAATTTATGAATCATGTTCTTGAGCGTTTTATTAAATCGTTCCACTAGGCCATCTGTCTGGGGATGGTAAACGCTAGTGCGAATCGACTTAATGCCCAAGAGCTCGTAAAGTTCGCGGAGTGTTCGTGACATGAAAGTCGTGCCTTGATCGGTGAGGATTTCTTTCGGAATCCCCACCCGGGAGATTATCTTGAAGAGTGCCCCTGCAACACTACGTGCGGAGATGTTGCTCAGAGGCACTGCTTCCGGATATCGCGTTGCGTAATCCACTAGGACTAACACGAAGCGATGTCCGCGTGCTGACTGTTCTAATGGCCCGACGAGGTCCATACCAATTCTTTCGAAGGGGACCTCGATCAATGGTAGAGGGCGCAATGGCGCTTTTGGGGTGGCCGGTGGGTTTACCAGCTGACATTCACGGCACGCCGCACACCACCTGCGGACGTCACCGCCAATGCCCGGCCAATAGAAACGGGCTATTAGACGGAGAAGTGTTTTTCGTTCCCCTAGGTGACCGGCCATAGGATTATAGTGAGCCGCCTGGAAAACCATTTCCCGGCGGCTCCGTGGAATCAATAATTGTGTCACTTCCTCCTTTGTTTGAGCATCCTGCGTCACTCTATATAGCCGATCTTTAATCATGGCAAAATACGGGTATGAAATGGCGATGCCCGGCCGGAGCTGTTGACCATCGATTACTCTCACTTGGTCAAGAGCATGTTTAAGGGTTTCGTCCCGCGACTGCTCTAGAGGGAAGTCCCCCCCAGGGAATTCCCTGAGAGGAGGGGTGGCCACTTCGCCCCTTCCCTCGTCATTCAGAGCAGCCAAGGACGGCCCCGGCTCCACCTCCCCTGCCAAAGCACCGCACACCTCTTTATGCAGGACTCATCCCCTCAATACCCTCCAAAATGTCTCTAAAATTAGGCCAATCAGTACCCAAGATTAGCGGATGAGTGAGGCGGGAACTAACCGCTGCCTCCACACTATGGTTTCTTCCCCTGAATTTAATCGCCAAAGTCACCATGGGATACTTGTGAACATCCCCATGCACACACCTCACCCTCACCAGTTTAGCTAAACCCAAAGCCCCGGGCTGAACCAAGCGTTGGTGGATGGTGGTCTGATTGCAGCCGGTATCCAGCAAAGCTTGGTAAATACCCCCCCCTGATCCTTACCAGAATCCGGTATGCTCCAGCCCGATCGGGGGCAGCCTGCGGGACGTCGGAGACCCGCACCACCGTCCCCACCTCCATCAGCGGTCATTGATCCTGGAAGTGGTCCGGGTCCCTGCACCTCCAACAGGCCGGCCCAGGCGTTACGCCCGCACTTGTGCTGGCGGACACCCCCAACTGAGGAGGAGAGCGGCTGAAGGACGGGGAAGGAACATTCTCCCAAGGCCGGGAAGCTGGTCGCACATACACTCCACGCCTGCGCGGGGCAGGAACTGGCCCTGGGGAGAGAACAGAGCGAGAGAACACAGGGGAGGGGGAGGGGGGGATGCAGACACAGGGGAAGGGGAGAGAGAAGAAGAGGGCTCGTCCGCCCTCAGGATCACCGCCAAATGGTCCTCCGCCAGACGAACAGCCTCCTCCAGCGACGGCGGGCGGTGGCACTGGACCCACTCCGCCGTCTTCTGGGGCAGC
This sequence comes from Xyrauchen texanus, assembly GCF_025860055.1. Classification (NCBI taxonomy): domain Eukaryota; kingdom Metazoa; phylum Chordata; class Actinopteri; order Cypriniformes; family Catostomidae; genus Xyrauchen; species Xyrauchen texanus. The sequence goes on from NC_068305.1 coordinate 6,890,960, forward strand.
TGTTGGACGAATTGCTCCAGTACCACCTGGTCGATCACTCCCTCGATGTCGCGGTCCCCCGCGAGCAGCCACCTCCGACAGGTGTCCCGGACGGACATTTCTATCTTCATGCCGCGGAAGAGCTGGTGATTCTCTTCCGGGCTCCGACCGACCCGTTGCCGTATGGCTTTCTTCAGATCTGGATAGTCCAGGAGGTTCGTCGCCGGCAGTTGTTGTGCCGCAAGTTGAGCTTCCCCGGACAGGAGGGGGATTAGGCAGGCTGCCCACTGTTCTAGCGGCCAGCCCCAGATTTCTGCCGTGCGCTCGAACAAATCGAGGAAGGCCTCAGGATCATCTGCTGCCCCCATCTTCTGTAACGTGGGCGGGGGCAGCGTAGCGCGGGTGTCCGGGGTCGCGGTTGTGGCCGACGCGGTCTCCTGGCTGAGGAGGCTCCGGATGGCGTGCCGGTCCTCTGCCTGAGCCCACATGACTTCAAAAAACCGGCGATATTGGTCCTGCCGGAGCTCAAGCAGGGATTGCTGGTGGCTTTGATGTAGCGTCGCGAGGGACTGGAGGACCTCCGCCAGCTGGGAGGACTCTATGGAGCGACCTTTCTCCATGCTTGGAATTTGTTTTTTTTTAATTCCCGGGTTTCGGCACCAGTGTAACGACCCATACGGGAAGGAGGACATGAAACGAGTCTTCAACCAAAGGTAAGGCTTTAATTGCCGTCTTTCTTATAACAATACACTACAACACAATACAATATAATACAAGCGCACTGAGTTGGCTTGTCGGGGCTCTCTCCCACTGGAGGCTCTGTGTCTGTTTTTATGCCGCTCTCCTCGTGCTCACTGGAATTAGAGACAGGTGTTAGGCATAATTTAGTTCAGGTGTAAGCGCCCTTACCGCTTTCCTCTCCCGGACGGGCGCTTGACCACGCCCCCGCTGCCACAACAGTGTTTACATGTTCATTCACTGCGAAGTCTTGTTTTGCTCCGGCTGCATTTCTGAGCGTTCACCCATTATATTACTGTTTATCTGTGTTTTGACCCTTGCCTGATTACTCCTTTCTCGTCTGTCTGCCGCCTGCCTTTTCTGAGTTTACGCCTGCCTCTCCACTATTGATCATTGCTGCCTGCCTTGATTATTTGCCTGCCTGACTACGATTTAGCCTACCTGAGACATTCCTGTTTGCCTGTCATTGACCCACGCCTGTACTTACTCTGTCTACTCTAATAAACGCTGATGGATCCCAATCTACCTGAGTCTTCATTACAGCAACTTTGGGTTTGCAAAATAGCAAAGGTAGATATTAATAAAGCATGAACTTGTTTTGTTTTATTCAGCATTATATATGATTGGGCCTGTGGAATATTGTTAATGTTTTTCACTGTAATAATTACTAGAAACTGGTTTCCAAACTTCTCGTCTAATTGACAGATATGTCCAAATCAGACAAGCGTCCTTAAAGTGATAGTTCAGCCATAAATGTATATCCTGTCATTTCCTCACCCTATTTTTTTTCCAGACAAACTAGTGCGACTTTTGTGAACCCAAAAGATGTTAGACAGAATGTTAGGGACTGACCGTCTTAATCAACATTCCCTTTTAAAATATGGTGGAAAAAACATCCAGTGAAAGTAAATAGTGACTGAGGATCTCATTCTGTCTGACATTTATATATATATACATATACATATATTGCATTGAAGAAAGTCAAACAGGTTTGGAACAACATGAGGGTGAATGATGAAAGAATTTCCAATACTACAACTAATAATAATAATAATTATTATTATTATTATTATTATTATTATTATTATGTAATACATGTTAAATGTACATTATTTAATGTAATACTGGGGAGTAAATGTCCATTATGTTACATATGAAAGTAACTAGTAACTACTAAAATTACTTTTTCTTCTACTTGAGTAATATTTATTTTTTGGCTTGAATAAAGTTTTTGGCTACTCTAACCACCTCTGTAAGGCGGGTTAGATATTTTGAATAGTAGGCTAATAGTGATACTTGGCTTAGCTAGCACCAGTAATTAGATCTGGAACAACAGGCATCAAAATCGATAACATTCTGCTCCCTAAAGTGGGATATTTGTGCTGTTGATTAAATTAGAATGCTGCAAATTACAGTAAGGACATAATTTATGAATTAACCATTTATGAAGCTGCTCAGAATCCGAATGTTCTGCAATATTAATGAAGTGAAATAGAACCTCTCCTTGCTGTTGGATCACACTGCTGTGAACTTGACCTTTGCCCAGACTGACAGCTCTTTAAACACTTTCTCTGGGTTAATGGCACTCCAGGTGTAAATAGACTCCAGCTTTCACCCAATGACCTTTTGAGTGTGTCATCATTTGTCTGGCTTACTGTAATGTCTCTTCTTTTTAGTGCAATCAATTAGTCTTCTTTTAGTTTAAAATAAGTTATTGTCCTTTATAACTGTCAGCTGATTTACTGATTCCAAAGTAATTTACACCACATTAGTTGCAGGACACTGAAGCTTTGGTGAATTTGATTGAAAATAAATTAAATGTAGGCAAAAAAAAATATTATCTCTAAATTATATGCTCCTAAATGACTTTCTGAACATAAGGATCATCTTTTTAAAAGTGATTTTACAACCAGCACTTACTTGAGATTGCTTTCAAGAATGACAAAACAAATAAAAGTTAACTGAAAATAATGTCTTTCGACCAAAAAGAGTTTCTCATTAAAATGGGCCATACAAAATTCAGACTCATAGGGGCTAATTAAATAATTCTACTTTTGTATATCAGTCCATTGCTTATTGTTATGTGCTCACACAAACCTCTTTTTGAAATGTTCCTGAAATTATCATTAAAACAGCAAGACTCCACTGTTTTGTTCTTTTTATAGCGTATCTTTGTGATTTCCCCACTCCTGCTGGAATCTCTACTCATCTCCAGAGAACCTCCCCTGCTCCACTTACCAGGAAACTTTTTCTAGAAAGATCCCCACATCGTCAGTTATTATGAAAACTATGGAAATAGCTGTGAGGCATCTTGGAGAGCGGGCAGGGAGGGATGAGTTTCCATTCGCTACGCTGGCTCTCATGTAGCCCTGTAGGCAGAGATGTCCTAGCAAGGAATGGCTTTGGGTGAAGCAGTTATGAATCATCCTCTGCAAAACTTCTCCAAACACAGCAGAATGTCACCTTTGGAAGGAAGCGCATGTAAATGTATTGTGATCTTATGCAAGGCATCTGACGAAGATCTAAAATCGATCTTTGTTCTATTAAAATCAATGGTACAGGTAAAGCATGTGCCACAGACACCCAGAAGCATGGTGTCATTTTTTTCTAATATTGAAGAGCACCTATAATAAAATGTAATATATATTCACACATTATTGTATATTAATTAATTGTTAATAACGTCATTGACACACTGATTAAAGAATAGGGAAAGCCATGCTTTCTGTGAGCTATTGCATCACTGATGTAAAGGAATGTGACAAAAAGCTCAATTGTGTGATCAATAGGTTGCCTGCAGTCTTGCTCTGTCCGGTCTACCTCTTGCTGGTATTGTTTAACATGGTGGCAACAAGAAACCGCAGGTCAGGCGACAACAAGGCTTAATAATCACTGGCCTCCTGTATGTGTGCTCTTGTGGAACTTCTCGCAGGAGGAGTCCCCTGGCAAAAATCCTGCATGTATCACCAAGCAGGAAAAGTAGACACTTCAAATATACAGCTGTGCAAACAAAGGGATCATGATGCTGTCCAGTCTGTTGAAGCAGACATTTCTTTAGCAGTTTGGTTGCACCACATTTTGATCTATTTTTCACGACAGAAATCTGTAATTTATGTGATTTTTATTAAAACAGATTTCAGTACATTTATTTTTGCTACTTTTACAAATTTTATGTATCAATTTGTATTGTTTCACCTGTGTTACAGACCCAGACTTTCAATCCCAAAATATGGAAATCCATCATAAGTCATTAGGGCTGTCAGGTTGAGACATTCATTCAGTGTGATTAATTATATTAAAAAAGAAGTGTTATTTATTTAATTAAGTGGCATATTAAGTGGCATATGATATAGTTTAAAAACATTCATTATTACATATATGATAATCTAAACTAAGAGTGAAATAAACATAAAGCATTTTGATATTTGTTTGAAAGTGATTTATGTCCATTTTTCAAAAATGATGACTGTCCCACAGTGGTGTGTCATTTCCACTACACCAAAAGTTTTTCCCCTTTAAAAGTTTTTCAAAAGTTAATATACTTGTTAACCAAGTTGACAATGTGTCACTAAAGAATGTGCTTGAGATGAATTATGAGACAAGTGAAGTTTGAAGAAAACAAAAAATTCAAGGTAAATATAATTTCATTATTTTTATTGAGCATCATGTAATTTCACCAAATTAAGCAAAAATTCTACTAAACACATTTTGAGATGTGAAGACAATCTCACTTTGCTTTTGGACATCGTTAGTAGAAAAATAAATAAACTAGAAAGTAATGATTGTGAAATGTTTGTAAAAGCACCTAGATTTGTGCATGACTGTAGTTGACAACTGAGAAAAAAGACTGTGAGACGTTTTGTTTTGTGGATATTTTGGTTAAAAATTAGAAGCTGGTAAAATACAGTAGGTAATTTGTATAAAAAAAGAGGTTAGATGAAAGGGGGTGGGGGGTGGAGCTGATTTCTAGCTGGACAATAAAGCTTGTGTTTATTAATTTATGCCTGGTCATTATTGTCTTGCATCATTCACTTATATGGCTTAAACAATATATGGGCACCACCAACATTCCAACAATCCGTCAAAGGCCAAGCTGTGAGTATACTTAAAATATCAAAAAATCTCCCTCCCTGCAGAGCTGTCTGAGATGGAGAAGTCGCTTACCTGTAATTACACCATTATTTGCTGCCCTCATTGGGACTGTAGCCAGCTTTTCTATAGTTTTATGAGGATTTTGTGTGTTTCTTGTGGTCGTCGTGTTGCAATTAAAACTGTCTCTGAGCTTTGGGTGGCAAAGGCGCTGAGACAGACACAACCCGATTGGAACGTCTCGCTGCAGGTAACATGAAAAGCATGGGATGAGAAAAACAGCGTTAATTATGCTTGACAGGTAACTATTAAACATGATTTTTGTCCAGGCCTTGGAGGTCTCTCTGTTGTATATGAAAACATACACCCATAATGCCCACTGAGACATATAGGGTGTAATTACCTTACAGTGATGCTGATGGGCTGATACTCTGGCTAGCCCCATATATGAGGGCACAATCAATTCCCCCTTTTTGTCTGTCTTCTGTCTTTATTAGTCGTTTGCTATAACAGGTCCTACCAGCAAGACTTTTTCCACTGTGACTTTGATGTGGGATCCATGTGTACCAGTCCCCCCCCCAACCCCGCTACAACAGTGTGGGGCCTACAGTCTGTTTCATTACATTGCCGCCACATGCTATACATTCCAACAAACACAATGTTCTGTTTATAGGAAATTGTAGGCTAATCAAGGTTTGGTCTTGGATCTTACAGCATGGACTTCTGAGACTACTGTGAAGATGACATGAGAAACATTATAGGATTATTTTACATTCTTGTCCATGGGACAACTTCTTTACATAATCATGTTCAGCATTCTTTAACCTCGTCTCATAGAATCAAGTCACTACACCTCCATTTTTGCAAAATTATTTTTACATGGCTTTTTGTACTGTACATATAGTGGAACTATAACAACAAATTTAATTTACATTCACACAAAATGGCAGTTTAACATTTCATAAAAACTAACTTTTAACTTTGTTCCTCAAACAATGCAAATTTTCTTTTTTTTAGTTAAGTGCCTGACTTGTAAAGCGATGCATTAACTACATTTACAAGCTTGTTTGAGTGTCATCAAGTAGCATGGTAGCTGAACTGATGGGAATGGGGCTTGACTCCAGAAGTGCATATAAGTTGACATGTGAGAAAAATGTGTCTTAGAAGCACCACAAAATTAGGTTGCTGTGTCAACAATTACGTTTTATATCTCACTTTTGCTTTTATAACACTATCAGTTAAGTTTAGGATTAAGGTTTAGGGTAGGGAGGTTGGTTTTGTTGATCCATCAATTTCTATAGCCACTGGAGCCTAACCCAGCTGTCTTGGATTGAAGGCAGGAAAACAAACCTAACTATCGGTTAGGTTTAGGGTAGGAAGGTAGGGAGGTTTTGTTGATGCAAAATTCAATAGAGCATTACCCTTAAAAGCCTCATCTGTTTTTGATCTCACATTGGCTTTTTATGACACTATCGGTTAGGTTTAGGTTTATGGTAGGGTGGTGGGTTTTGTAAATTAAAAACCTTAAAAGGTGGAGTCGTGTGACACCATGTGAGGGTCGGACGTTTGAACAGCGAGCTCTGCGCACTTTGCTAGTTTTTAATTCTTTTTGTGTCATAAACAGGTGAGATTATATACACCCTGTTCCATGACTGTTCTATGAAGACAATATGTCAAAGAAGTAAATATGCTCAAGCTCTGGAGACATTAAAAGACACTTACGTGTTCAAGCTGATACCCCAGACAGGGTCACAGACCAGGGACTCAATTTGTATGGTGCGGTGGGAGAGCATGTCGGCAATGCTGGCAAAAGTTATCAATGGATCACTGCCATGGAGACGAAATTCTCTGACTTGGTTACAAGAGTTTTAGATGTCGAGAAACCGATCGATTATCTGGAGTCATTGGAGAGGAAATTAGCTGCTAACCCGCTAGCAACCAAGACATATTTGGAACGCGTTTTGGAAAAGTTGGAAGATTTAGAGAATTGTAGCCTGCAAAACAACTTCCGAATTGTTGGAATTCCTGAGAACGAAGAAGGACGAGATATGGTGAAATTCCTAGATCAGCTTACCGAGTCTGCTCGACATAACAGGACATAAGCTGGAAATTAAGCAAGCTCACAGAGTTCCGGCTCGGAGTTCTGAGTTGGAATTCTGGCCAAATTTCTGAGATCATCCAATAAAGATCTTGTGTCACACGAGACGAGGAGCAAAGGAAGGCTTTCTTGGAAGATTCACAACATTTTCTTTTTGCTCAGACTTTCAACAAGAGAGAAACGTGATCGATTCAAGGAATGCAAGAAACACTTACATCAATGGATGAATAAGATATCGTGTGAAACGGTCCATACAGGCGAGTGGATCTGACTCACTAAACATTCACTTGAACGTCCAAGGAAACTGGGTGCCTTCTTTGTTCCTTTTTGTGTTGTTCCGCCTAGCAGAGTTAGTTTTTTGGAGTAACACTAATTCAGGACAGTGTTGTGGATGAATCTGCACTTTGTTTGTGCTTACACATTATTATACAGTATGCCTCATTTATCAAAAAGTCCAAAACACGAGAACTTGTGGAGTTGGAAGGGAAAATTAAAAGTGCTGAGGCAGAGCTGAAGTGCTGAATGTCATCTGATGGCCTCAGAGAATTGACCCGATTGAAATACAGATATAATACTATTTTGTCACAAAAGGCTATTCAGGGCAAGACAGTCATACTTTGTGTCAGGGGGCAAAGCAGGGCAAGATATATAAAGCAGAGAGAGTTTTTTTCTACCATTCCCTTAGTGAAATCTGCTGGTGTTGAAATATTTATCTCAGCCATTGATATTAATAATGCTTTTAAAGAATTCTATCTTGATCTGTATAGTTCCATGTCCTCGTCAACTGCTGAAGATATTAGAAACTTTGTGGAACCATTCGAACTCCCTAAACTGACAACTGAGCAAAAAAATTATCTTGATTCTGAGATAACCTTGGAGGAGCTTGGCGAGTTAATTAAGGCCTTGCCCACAGGAAAGGCTCAGGGGCCAGATGGCTTTGCTACTAAATTTTCTAGATCTTATGCTACAGAATTGGCTCCACTTTTGCTAGAAGTTTATACGGAATCATTAAAGAATGTAAAGCTTCTGCCAACCATGACACAAGCCTGGATCAGTCTGGTACTTAAAAAGGACAATGATCCAAGCAAGTGTAAGAGTTACCTTCCAATTTTCCTGATCCAGCTAGACATTAAAATGTTGTAAAAAAAAACTCTGGCTAACCGATTAAGTAAAGTTATGACATCTCTTATACATATAGATCAGGTGGGGTTTATTCAGGACAGCAGCTCTTCTGATAACATTAGGCGTGTCATTAATATCATGTGGTCAGTGGCGAATGATCAGACTCTGGTTGCTCACTTGATGCCGAAAAGGTGTTTTGATATGATAGAATGGGATAATGTTTTTAAGATTTTGGAAATATATGGGTTCGGGAATACTTTTATTGGATGGATTACGTTACTTTATAGACATCCGGTAGTGACAGTACAGTAAAATAGATTCATTTCGGATGAATTTTTTGGCCAGAACATTTGTCTGATTTAGTAGGTTAATTTTGACCACTTAATAAAAAGGTTTTCGAGCGATGTGGGCAGGTGGGCTTCATTACATTTATCTATGATTGGGAAGGTTAATGTTATTCAAATTTATTGTATTCCAAAATGTAACTACCTGTTACAATCTCTCCCTGTAGATGTCCCCCTCTCTCATATCAAGCTATTTGATAGCACAGTGAAGTCCTTCATTTGGAATGGTAAGCGTCCCAGATTACATTTCAATAAATTACATTTACAAAGATTGACATAGGTGGGCTAGGCCTACCCAAGATTTTGTTTCATTATTATGCATTTGGTCTCAGACTTTTGGCTCATTGGTCTCTTCCACCTGAGAGAGCCCCTCCCTGGTTTTGTATTGAACAGGAAGTTCCCCTTCTGTCACTCTCTCCACGTTGTGTCGGAGAAGCGACACTAGGGGTCTCTCTTGAGCGCCGATATCCACCTCTGATCTATGAAAAAAGGCCAATGAGAGATGGCAGCCAGTATTTGCATGTCCCGCCCCCGGACATACGGGTATTTAAGTGGCGCAAATATGGGAGTTCATTCAGAAAATGTCTTCGGAGCCGATGGTCTGTCTGCAGTTTGCTGCGAGTTACACACAACTATTACGTTCCTGTTTCCTCTGACGATCTGCATGCTGTTGGATTTGACGGCGTACAACAGCGGCTTTCTCCTACTTTGCACGGCGTGCATTGTTGCCCCTGAGCGCTTCGACAGCGCAGACACACACACATACTGTGTATTAAAAGAGTTATTTCCCTTAAAAGAGTGAATTTCTCTAAAAGAGCAAAACACAGCGACGTTGAACGTCCTTTTCAGGACGCCGTCTTTTCAAGATGCCCTTCCGCCCCTGTGTTGTTCCTGGATGCGGTAGAGTGCTCTCCGCTTCAGACGGCCACAGGCGCTGTCTCGTGTGTTTGGGCCGCGATCACACTGAGGCGGCGTTGTGGATGGCTCATGTTCTCACTGCGAGAACATGAACATGACCACGTTGCGGTCGCGGCTTGCTTTCAACAGAGAGCAAGCCACCCCAGCTGCACCCCGCATTGCTCCTTCTTCCCACGGGATTGAGGACGATGCGTTTGGCGCTGGGGGCGATTTGGGGGCGGCAGCGGGTGCAGTTTCGCCGGGTAGACCCCCGCGAACCTCCCGTTCCCCGACACGCTCGCTGGTCCCCGTCTACGCTCGCGGCGATAGCGGCTCGCCTCACGGCCCGGCTGTCTATCCTCCCGAGTCCGAAGCAGATGAGCTCGCCGCTGCATTGGAGAGTGTGATGTCTGATGCCGAGGACTCCCCTGGACTGCCACCTTCGTGCCAGCAGGCCCAGGCTGAGGCCGACGCTCAGATGTCTGATATGCTTTCCCGGGCCGCCGTGAGCGTGGGGTTGGATTGGAACCCTCCATCCTCCCCACAGCCTTCACTGTTGGATGACTGGTTCCTGGGGGCAGCGCGCCGTTCGCGGCCACGCATCCCCCCGGTCCCGTTTTTCCCGGAGGTGCATGACGAGCTGACGTCTACGTGGAGAGCCCCGCTGTCCGCTCGTCTAGGTGCCACCCGCTCCACTCTCACCACCCTCGACGGCAGAGTGCGCCACGGATACGGGGCGATTCCCCAGGTCGATAGGGCAGTTGCATACCGTCTATGCCCCGGTAGCCCTACCTCCTGGCGTGGCCGCCACGTACTCCCATCCAAGCCCTGTAGGACAACATCCTTGCTCAACGCGAAGGCCTACAGTGCGGCTGGATGCGCTGCCTCCGCCCTGCATGCGATGGCCCTCCTGCAAGTCCACCAGGCCAAAGCACTCAGAAACATGCACGGGGGTGGACCTGATCCTGATGTGCTGCAGGCCAACATCAGACCTCCTCCTCAGTCACGAACCCGCCCCCTGCCGGGCGCACGGAGCAAGGTAAGTGCTTTGAGACTATTCTCAGCACCTCAGCCTCAGGCCGCAACGAAGCCGCCCGACGCTGCATTACATGTTCCGCCCCGCTGCGAGGCCCCGCCGGGTACGTCCAAAATACTCGTCCCTTTGGTGCCCCTAGTGCAGAGCTGGGAAGCGTGGTTTTCGCTTCCCAACGCGTCATGCTGGCTGCACCGGACCATTCGACTCGGTTACGCAATTCTCATATGGCGTCCTCCGCGGCGGTCGCGCCGCTGGGGTTGATGCATATGAGACCACTCCAGCACTGGCTCCAGACTCGAGTCCCGAGACAAGCATGGCACCACGGCACGCATCGGGTAAGGATCACCCCCGCCTGCCTCAAAACACTCCGACCCTGGACAGACTTTTTACGGGCAGGAGTGCCCCTGCAGCAGGTGTCCCGACGCGTTTTGGTCACAACTGACGCCTCCCGGTCTGGGTGGGGTGCCGTGTGCAGCGGGCACGCAGCGGCGGGCCATTGGAAAGGGGCCCCGCTGCGTTGGCACATCAACTGCCTGGAGTTGCTGACCGTCCTTCTTGCTATCAGGAAGTTCCTCCCATTAGTTCGGGACAAACACGTCCTCGTGAGATCGGACAGCACCACGGTGGTGGCGTACATAAATCGCCAAGGCGGCGTACGCTCCCGCCACATGTCACAACTCGCCCGCCGTCTCCTCCTATGGAGCCAGCAGCCACTCACATCCCCGGCAAGCTCAACGTCGTAGCGGACGCGCTATTACGACAACGCCTTCACCCCCAGTCGGACCAGCTGATTTGGGAACGGTTTGGCAAGGTCCAGGTAGACCTGTTTGCCTCCCAGGAAACCTCCCACTGCCGGCTCTGGTACGCCCTAACAGAGGCTCCCCTCGGGACAGACGCGCTGGCACACAGCTGGCCCTCGGGGCTGTGCAAGTACGCATTTCCCCCAGTGAGCCTTCTTGCACCGGTGCTGTGCAAGGTCAGGGAGGACGAGGAGCAAGTCATGCCAGTGGCCCCCTACTGGCCCACTCGGACTTGGTTCTCGGAACTCAGGCTTCTCGCGACAGCTCCTCCCTAGCGAATTCCCCTGAGAAAGGACCTCCTCTCTCAGGGACGGGGCACGCTCTGGCACCCGCGCCCAGACCTCTGGAACCTCCACGTCTGGTCCCTGGACGGGATGCGGAAGAGCTAGCCGGCTTACCGGCGACTGTTGTGAATACAATCAACCAAGCCAGAGCCCCCTCTACCAGGCACCTTTACGCCCTAAAGTGGCGCTCGTTTGCAGATTGGTGTTCTTCCCGAACCGAAGACCCACAGTGATGCGCGATCAAGTCAGTGCTCCTAGGCTTTCCCCGTCCACCCTCAAGGTGTATGTTGCCGCCCACCACGATCCTGTAGACGGCAAGTCTTTGGGTAAGCACGACCTGATCCTCAGGTTCCTGAGAGGCGCCCGGAGGTGGAATCCCTCCCGGCCAGGCCTAGTTCCCTCCTGGGATCTCTCGGTAGTCTTGGCAGGACTCCAGAGACCCCCCTTCGAGCCGCTTGAATCAATTGGACTCAGGGCCCTCTCTTAAGACGGCCCTGCTGATCACGCTCGCCTCTATCAAGAGGGTCGGGGACCTGCAAGCTTTCTCTGTCAGCGACACTTGCCTGGAGTTCGGTCCGGCGGATACGTCTGTGATCCTAAGGCCGCGACCGGGCTATGTGCCCAAGGTTCCTACCACACCATTCCGAGATCAGGTAGTGAACCTGCAAGCGCTGCCCTGGGAGGAGGCAGACCCAGCCCTTTCGTTGCTATGTCCAGTGCGTGCCCTACGCATTTACCTGGACCGCACACAGAGCACCAGACGCTCTGAGCAGCTCTTTGTCTGCTTTGGGGGATGGCAGAAAGGGAATGCCGTCTCCAAACAGAGGCTCACCCACTGGGTTGTTGACGCCATCGCACTGGCTTATCACACCCAGGCCGTGCCCCTACCCTTGCGGGTCCGAGCTCACTCAACAAGGGGTGTTGCATCCTCGTGGGCACTGGCCAAGGGCACCTCCCTAGCAGACATCTGTAGAGCCACGGGTTGGGCAACACCCAACACATTTGCGAGGTTTTACAACCTCCGCGTTGAGTCGGTTGCGTCTAGTGTTTTCTCAGGTCTGAGCCCGTAGAACTCGGTAACACGTAGACTGACCGGCCGGGTGGATCGCTTGCGCCCTGTGCCCTTTTCCTGACGTCAAAGTTAAGTAGTGCGCCTTTTTTCCCAGGGCGCCCCACTCCGAGTTGGGACCCTGGTCGATTCCTCCCCAGCCCTCCGGGTCCGCGGTTCAGCGGAGGAACTCGCCGACCCAAGCCACTGCGGGTACCCTGATGGCTACCCTGTACTGGTATAGGTGCTCCACAGGTAAGGCCTCCTGCTTGGACTCCCCCCTGTGTGTAATTCCACGGTTCTGTCCCCTTACGAGCGGACCCCCGTGTCTCCCTTAGGCAGTTACAGCTGCCCTGGTCGCCGTGCTGTAGCAACTCCCCCCTTTCGAGGCTGGATCTACCACCGCACCATACTTTCCACACGAGTCCTAAGACGGCCGTGTGACGTGTCTACCGCTGTTCCTCCCCAAGAAAAAGGGCAGGTGTGGTCTCCGCAGGGTCTGGGTTTTTTTTGGTGATTGCTCCCTATATGCGTGTAAGGGCCCCGGCCGTGATTGCTCTATGCGAGAAACATAGAGAGAAAAGAGGCCCAGCCAGGCTGGCCCGTTCCCATGTTGGCAAACATCGCCTTGTTCCCCTCTCAGGGTAACTAGAAGGATCACGATGTTCGTATGGGGCATTGGGGAAGGGTACGTGCAGCCAGGTACAGATGATGCATGGCACTGGATGAATCCCTGCCCGCCTCTGTATCGGCAGTCCACGTACACGGTTCAGCACATGGCAAGATTGGAATGGGTCCCCTAGTGTCTCTTCTCTGACACAACGTGGAGAGAGCGACAGAAGGGGAATGTTTGGTTATGTATGTAACCTCCATTCCCCGAGGGAGGGAACGACACGTTGTGTCTTTCCTCCGCCATGTCGCTGAACCGAGCCACTGTTGTGGCCGGACCATTTCCGGCTCCTCAGAAAAATCCTGAATGAACTCCCGTATTTGCGCCGCTTAAATACCCGTATGTCCGGGGCCGGACATGCAAATACTGGCTGCCAACTCTCATTGGCCTTTTTTCATAGATCAGAGGTGGATATCGGCGCTCAAGAGAGACCCCTAGTGTCGCTTCTCCGACACAACGTGTCGTTCCCTCCCTCGAGGAATGGAGGTTACATACGTAACCAAACGTTCTTGCCCCTATTTCACTAACCGCAGAGCCTTTCTATCAAACTAACCAGAGAAATTAAGTCACACCCCGTTGTCTCGCATTTGCACTCGGTGTGGACAAAAGTGTCCAGAGTGTTTAATTCAGACATTTATTTAAATGTTGCTTTGAGTATATGGCTGAACCCAAAATTATGTTTTAATAAGTCCCCTTTTTGCTGGTCAGAGTGGATCGTGAGGAGGGTTACTAAGCTTGGTGACCTATATGAGAGTGGAGTGTTGAGATCCTTTGAAAATTTGGTTAAACATTTTGGGATTCCCAGATCTCCGTTCTATAAGCCACCTGTTCTGTATTGTTTTTGGGAGTAGTTTACACCCCCCTGAAGTGGCAGATATTCTGGGAGTGGTGATAACTGCTTTTGGAAAAGGTCATGAGGCATCAGTGTTTTACTCCCTGCTATTCAGTGTCTGGGACGATGGAACTTTAACTTCTCTTAAGGAGATTGTGGGAGAAAGATTTAAACTTGGTATCGGAGGGGGGTTAGGATTCTAAAAAACATCAAGTCTGCATCTAGAGATGCAAGGGTGCACCTTATGCAATTCAAGATTTTACATTGATTCTATTGGACTGCCTCTAGATTGTATAGGCTTGGTCTTAAAGACACACCCACCTGCTGGCGGTGTCAATCAGAAGATGGAGACACAAACCATGTCTTGGTTCTCTGAACCAGTGCAATACTTTTACAGAACACATGCATAAATGAAATGTTTTGAGTGAAGTCTAATCATACTTTGCAATCTGCTCTAATGTCTCCCAACCACTTTGGCATAAATACCCCCGATTGGATTCAAATTATGATTGATTTGGTTATATTTAAGTTATAACGTTTATTTTGCTTATGTATAAAAGAAAGATCTTTCTCTGCTAATGCCGTAACTTATACAGGGGACCTTATAACTTGGAACATTATGAAATACTAATTTACAAAAATGTATTTTATTATTAGTTTTTCATCATTTTGGTCAAATTGTAGCTTTCTACATATGTAAAAATTACCTGTATTCCATCAAGAAATATGATGTGTTAAATCAGCTAGCACCAATTTAAACAACTATGACCAGCAAATCAATCGCTGAAATTAGCATAATTCGTTGTATATGATGTAATTTCTACTTCACTGTATGAAACTGCTGGAGCAGAGCGCTGATCCAGGCAGACAACCAACACAGATGTTTATTCCAATGAACTGTGGAAGTTCAGAAGTCACATTCTCCAGCTTGCAAAGATGTGTGGAGAGGAATGCCAGGCTTTCAGCGCAAGGCCAGCCAAAGTCACGAGGTCAGAAATAGTACGAGGGATTAGAGAGAGAGGACAGCCCTGCCTATTCACTCCTGGCATGAGCGAGACCGGTACAAGTGAGTTTTTTTTTATGCATTCAATTTAACTTTAATTACTTAAATCTCTGTGAGGGCACACAGGAAGAAAGCCCAGGCGCTTGTGTGTAGCAGATTACCCCACTGCCCTGCCAAGCCGCCATATAGCTGCATCATAAGATAGAATTCATATTCAAATGTGGGCTAAAGAAAATGCAGCTGTCACCCCTCTGGCCTACGAAGCCCCTGCCGGATCAAAGATGAGCTGTCCTCCCTCTCTGTCTGTGTAAAAATGAGCTGTCCTCCCTTTGCCAGTGTCTCATCTTCTTGTGCGTCTCCCTGGGGCTTGTAATCCTGTGCTTCTGACAGTCTGAATGAAAGCATTAACCCTGAAAAATAATTTCAAATTAAAGCAAAGCACGTAAACAGAAGCAGGTATGGGAAGTGTAGGGGCGAGCATGATGTTAGGGCTCTTGAATGTTGTACTTTAATTCCTGTGTTATTTATGTATACAGCCTAACCTGTTTCGCCCCTATCAGCTCAAAGACCCTGGTTCCCACTATTTTTATGTTAAAGTTTATACTTTACCCATTTTATCCTCATAAATAAAAAAAAAAACCTTCCATTTAGAAATGTTGGTACATTGGTTTTAAAAAAAATAAATTATAAGTGATGTTTGCTTAGATAGTAGGGCCTGCTTGGTATTTAATATAAAAATAAAGGAAGTGGTATCGCCCATCCAGTTTGTGTACTATGGCTTAGAGTGCAGTTCAGACTTTCCCCTGCAATGTGGTTGCAGAGTAGCATGAAACATGACCTGAAAAGCTAATCCATGTACGCCACACTGCCATATCCAGGTAAAACGCACCTAAATCCACAGCCCTCTCGCTCTCCCTCTGATCGCTCCTGCACTTTAAGCCTCTGCCATTGGGCTCAGACTCTCAGATCCATTCTGAAAGACCAGTCTGGCTGAGGACCAGTCGTTTGACAAGTTAATCTGGTTTAAACAGAGGGGGGAAAAACGTGTTGACATTCTCTCACACAGTCTTCACACAGTAATATCTGATAGTGATGTGAGATCAGCGGTGTGGAGTATCTTTTAGACAAACAGGAAATCTGGAACCCAGGAAATATCATATGGAGGAATTATAACATTTTGAAAGAAGTGAGAGAAATATTGATTACAAATATTTCAAACTGAAATGTATTGATGAAGGCAGTTTTAATTAATTCTATTTAATCAATCTAATTAAAAAATATATAATTTTACATAATATATATTTATATATTTATCATGCATTTTAAGGACCTACTGAGCTAAGATAGTCTTCTGTTTTACTTCAAATGTGTTCTGGTGAAGACAGAAATTCATTCACACCTAGAATGGCATGAGGGTGAGTAAATGTTGAAAGAATTTTCATTTTCATTTTATCTTTAATGTCACATTGGTTAATGTTTTACATGTGGTCTCTTGACAGGTCATTGTGATTCTCATACTGAAATGCTCCTCTAAATGACCAGAGGCATGGACAGTGTTCGAATGTTCGCATACATTATACAGATTTCTTTCTGGCTCTGAGCGAAGAACGATAAAGAACTTGAATCAGAGCATTCATGAGGTTTCATTTCAGTTTTAGAATCTGCATTAGAAGGTAGCTGCATACGTCAGCAGCATACAAGATCACTTGGTTTTGGAAGAGAGCAAAATATTTCTCACTATAAACAAACATCTAATTTAAATCACTCATTTTAGCTTCTGGACACCAGAATATCTTGAACACTTCAGCGACACCCTTTCGATTTGTCGAACCTTCCTCATGTCAGATAACATATTTTCTCATGACAGTTGGTGTGTCCCAAACCACACACTTTCTACATCATTTTATAGTGTAAGTAGTAGAGTAGTATGTTAACACTGAATATGCAACACAAAGAAGTGTACTACAAATACCTGGATGATGCACTTCTTCAACTACACTCAGCACACACGGCTTGCCGTAAGTAGCGGAAGGGGTGGAGCTACATGCTAAAGCTAGCGGCAACACGTTGCCTGCATTTGTAATGTCACATCAGCTGTTAAATGGCAAATGCCTCTGTGTTGTAAAAAAAACTTTAAGTGTTCCATTTTGGACTATACTACATTTTATACACTACATGACTTAGTGTAGTGTATTTTGTAAGTGCGTAGTGTTTTTAAACAGATTTTACACTATCTTTAGTCAGGCCCCTTAAGAGGTGAGGTATTTATGAATGCTAAGCTCAAACACGTCAATATGTGCCTTTTTTTCCCTCTAATTTCTCTGAACAATTCGTCCCAACATGCATATCAGGCAGTTGGCAAAGCAACAAACATCATAAATCAAGTACACTAAGTGTACTTCATTTTTATTTTATTTATTTTTTTTATAATTTTTATTATTTCTTTCACACATTCAACATAACACAAATTAGAACAGTAATTGACAGGACAATAATAATAAAAAGAAAATAGCGCCCTTTTTTTTTTGGGTAGATTACAAAGAGGGTAGAGAAGGAAGGCTGTGTGTGTGTGTGTGTGTGTGTGTGTGTGTGTAGCGTGTATTTATCACTTTGTGGGGACCAAATGTCCCCATAAGGATAGTAAAACCCGAAATTTTTGACCTTGTGGGGACATTTTGTCGGTCCCCATGAGGAAAACAGCTTATAAATCATACTAAATTATGTTTTTTGAAAATGTAAAAATGCAGAAAGTTTTCTGTGAGGGTTAGGTTTAGGGGTAGGGTTAGGTTTAGAGGATAGAATATAAAGTTTGTACAGTATAAAAACCATTATGTCTATGGAAAGTCCCCATAAAACATGGAAACACAACGTGTGTGTGTGTGTGCTAGAATGGACATTACCATGCGTGTAAGTTTGTGTATGATTGAGTATTTTGTATTGAAATGTTGGAATCAGCAGGACTGGTATAATATGAATTGTTGTAATTAAAGTACTGTGTCCTAGTTATAAGAGGGAATGGGTTGGGTTGGGTCAGGCTCAACGGATCTTTCCTCTGACTGCTCCAGCCCTCACCGGGGCCAAGGAGCATATTAATCCTAGGAGATAGGGGGAGTGAGGCTTCGAACGCGTGGGGGGGGGGGCTAGGGACCCGATCCAGAGGCACACAGTGCCAGAACCTCTCTCCACTTCTGCTCTCCTCTGTCCCCGCCGTCAGTTGCTATTCTATTGACGGGCCAGCTCATCTACCCACCTCACTATCCCTGTGTTATGTCTTCTAGGGTCTAAATTAAGTCTAAGTGCATTAAAAGAGGTGCGGCGCAAGGGGTAGAACTTATTCAGAACCACCTCAAGCACCACCCATTTCCCTACCTATTGACTGATTGTGTGATTAAGTGAATGATATGAGATGCATTAAAAAGAAGTGGGGGGGGGCAACAGTGCAGGACCTCTTCAGGCCCTCCACTCAGCACACCCTAATTCTTAAGTAAGAGTGTGAATGTTGGCCATCTAACATGAGGAGCATTAAAAAGTGAGGTGTACAGAGTAGAGCCGGCCCCAGCAGTTGCAGTGGAGTAGCAGGTCTGTGGAGGCACGATGAAGAGGGGAGGCATATTCTCATTACACTTCATTTTTAAAGTCTCAATAAGAGTTTACCTGCAGCAGCTTCCCATGGACGTGATTATCGTTTAACACGTTACTCTTATGGTATTTAACTGATGTTGGCCGCTCAGTTGAAGCTGGTGATTCTTGCCTTGTGGTTTTGGGTGTTGTGGTCAACTTACACATGCAAAGAAATATGGGTGTGGAGCATTTATTAAAAGTAACAATGCAAATAAACTTTATCATTGTGCAGTTATGGAGATGGTGAAATCCATATATATTAAACAAGGGTGTGATAATGTATCCTTTCCCGTTCTATAAAGTGCATTCTATTAGTATGTCAAACCATAAATGTTTGTTTAAATTAAAAATCATTTTATGAAGGGTGTGGTGACTGTTGGTGTAGCTCAGCCCAAACCTGTGTGGCCACATTTGTTTTTTCATCTTGATGCATCTTCAGTATGTCAACCATCTTTGGTCATCAAAAACTTTCCCTTGACTATGTTACAGCCATATAATGAACAGTATATGCTATATTGTTTATTACATCACAGCCAGTATTGGTTGTTTGTTCACTGTGTGTGGGGTGTTTAGCCATCATTTACTCACTCTCATATAATTCCAAACATGTATGACTCAACACAAAAGTGGATAGTTTAAAGAATATCTGCTTGATAGTGCCTCACTTTAAATCTTTAAAGCAGGGGTGTTCATTATGTTGAGCAAGAGAACCACTGGTCAATCTCGATAACAGGTAAAAAAGGAAAGAAAATAGAGAAAATACACAAATAACAAAAACAGTAAAAATTGACTTTTATTTCCTCACTTCTGTAGCCAGAACCTGCCTATGTTTGAGCGCTTTACATGTGCGTGTGCTCTGAGTGTGCTCATGGTAAAGCAGATATTCTCCCAAATGGTCCAATAGACATAGAAGTGTGAGCACCACTGCTATAAAGGGACCCAAAATTATCATAAAGGTATTCTTTTTGCATGTCTTCTGAAGCCATGTAATAGATTTAGGTGAGAAACATCGTAAAGTCATTTTCAGTGGCAAGCTTGTTCTCATTTTTGGGTAAATTAGTCAGCATGATCACAAGGAAAGTCGGCATGTTGTTTCCAAGAGTTCCCTGTACCCTAGGATACCCTAGGACAAGCGGCATCTCCTATCAGACATTTTTGCATCGGCTACAGCATGTTTACCTTTCCATGTGTTGTATGACCTGAAGCCTGTTGCATCAGCAGCATGAAAGACCCGGTTTTGGATCCTGCATTGAAACCAGGAAGTAGTTGCATTTGGTTAATCGGTGACAAGTATGATTTGGAGGTTGCATTTTCCCTATTACATTTCATTTTACTCCACTGATGATAAAGTTTAGGTTTGGTGCCTGAGTTGAATGGCACAGTTTATATAATATGCATTCCTCTTCACTCATTACAGCCAGAACAGCTAAACAATTAAAAGTAAAATAAAATCAACAACAGTTACAGCTTTGGCCAATGGAGGCATTGTTTCACATTTTGGTAAGCACAGACCAATTTTAGCAAATGAAAATTCAATCTACTATTCTTTATTTCACTGTGATGTCAGTCTGAACTATAGCAGACATTTATCATAAATTCTCCTTCCTGCCCAGTAGGGGCAATATGCATGAAGAATGTGAATCACCAAAAACAGAAGAAAGTGAAAGTGAAGGAAAATTATCTTAAATATTGATCTGTTTCTCACACATATCATATCACTTCCGAAGATATGGTTTCTTTAAAAAGTAATTAACGTTAACGTAAATTTAAGCCAAAAAATAAAAACTGTATCTCCTTTCAATTACAGGTCTGTTTCTTATCTAATCGGTATTTATGTATCATATCTAATGATCATCCAGTGGAGACTTGGAAACGATTGAGAAATGTAAGTTTTACCCCAATTTTGTTTTTTTTATTTTAACTCTTCTTTTTTTTTGTCATAATTGCTATGAGCTACTTCCAGAAACTGAAAAGGAAAGGTTCTACCAATTTAAGATGCAGCTAACATGCAGCACAACAAATTATAGAGTTTATCTGTTCTGCTGAAACAAATAGTATGACCATTTCATGTTGATATACTACCTGAATATGAATTCGGGGAATTGGAAATAAATTGTTATTTTTCCTTAAATCCTCCAATAGGCTATGATTGGACTCATTCATGGTCCAGAAAGCAAAAAGTTTTAGGATTTTGAAAAAATGTAAAACAAAGAAAAGGGATGTGCCAAATACTAAGACATTCTGATATTCTGAAAATAAAAGTGAGAGATGAATCATAGACAGATGTGACATCATGTTTCTGATTATAGATTAGTCCCTTACCATGTTATAATCCTTTACATTCCTTTGTTGTTGTCACTAACTTGAGTGGCATGTCTGGAAATTAATGCACAGGTAAAAAGGTGCATCGTTCTGACTTAAAACTGCTGTTTTGCCAGAGGGAAGCTGCTGAATGACATTGCTGGAAGATTTTAACAACATTTGAAATGATTGTCTCTGCCACTGGGCATGAATACAGGCTAGGTTACTGTGTCCTTTCAAGCTTCACAGAATTCCGGCTGCTCTGAAATAAGGCCTCAAAATGAACAATTATCAAAGACCTGATAATTATAACAAGGTTTAAACATGTGAGAAAAGACTAGATAGTCTCACCAAGAGGAGATCCTGGATTTATGAATGTTTAGTTTACTACTGGGCAGTAGCCTTCATTCAGAGGTGGGTAGTAACATGCTACATTTACTCCATTACATTTACTTGAGTAACTTTTTGAAGAACAATTTACTTTTGGAGTATGTTTAAAATTGGGTACATTTTACTCTCACTCAAGTACATTTCTAATAATTATGGCGAAGAGAGTTGCTGTGTCTGCAATCGTTCACTCATTCACTATTTCCTATATAGTGAATGGCAGTTAGTGCACTATATCTCAGCAGTAAGTGAATGAATTGAGTGATTTCGGACGCTGATGTATACACAGAGTGTCGCAGAGATATCGTCACATATGACATTTTTAAATACTTGGGCCTTACTTATTATTCTTATTAAATAATATATTAATATAATTCTTTTTGTAATTTTTTATATATACTGTGTGTTAATATAAAGAGAACACAGTTTATCAAATAAAGAGTACATTTTAAAATGTATCTGTAGTTTTTGTCTCTCTATATGTTATTTTAGTCAATTAGTAATTTGTCAAAAAGTTATTTTACTTCATTCAGCATGAAATAAAACATTGCAGGAGTGAAGGAAGCAGTAAACTCCCAGCTCATACATCTTCCCAGTGGTGGATTGTGGGAAATTAACCATAGTCGAGTGTACATCAAATGTACACTTGAAATTAGAGTGCATTGTGTGTAAGAATGAGTGAACAAAAGTTGGGAACGAGTGGCTCACTCAGAATTCAGGCTCCCCTATACGCACTATATAGTGGATAGGGGGCGGTTTCAGACACAGCAAGTGTTCCACGACAGGGGTTGGTGCCCTACTCACTAGGCTGCATATATGCATTTAGAGAGCGGCGGTACTGCTCTACAGATCTAATGATCTAAATACTTTCGACATTGAAAACTGTAACTACACTGAAATAAGAATCCACACAGGACTTTAAAAGCTATGAAATAGCGAAAGAAGGCATTAATAAAGCATGATCATGCTTTGGTTTATATTTCAGCATTATTATAATGTCCTTGTGGGACATTTTCACATTTTCACTGTAATAATTACTGGAAATGTTTCAAAACCTCTCTTCTTATTGACAAATTAATCCAGATCTGATAAGAGCCCTTAAAGGGACAGTTCACCCAAAAATTACAATTCTCATTATTTACTCACCCTCATGCCACCCTAGAAGTGTATGACTTTCTTTCATCTGCTGAACTCAAATGAAGATTTTTTGAACAATTTCTCAGCTCTGTAGGTCCATACAATGCAAGTAAATGGGTGCCAACATTTTAAAACTAAACAAAATAACATAAATCAGCATAAAAGTAATCCATAAGACTCCAGTGGTTAAATCAGTATCAGAAGTGATGTGATAGGTGTGAATGAGGAACAGAGACACAGATCAATTAAGCAAATTTCTTCTTGACAAAAAAATTACAAATATTGATCAGTTTCTCACCCACACCTATCATATCACTTCTAAAAATGTGTATTTAACCACTGGAGTCTTATGGATTACTTTTATGCTGCCTTTATGTGCTTTTTGGAGCATCAACATTTTGGTCTACAGAGCTAAAATGTTCTTTTAAAATCTTAATTAGTGTTCTGCAGAAGAAAGGAAGTCATACACATCTGGGATGGTATGAGGGTGAGTAAATGATGGGAGAATATACATTTTGGGGTAAACTACCCCTTTAAAGTGATAGCTCAGGCATAATTTTATATTCTGTCATCATTTCTCTACCCTCATGTTGTTCCAAACCAGTGACACTTTGTATTATGCAGAACACACAATATGTTAGACAGAATGTTAGGGAATGACAGGCTCAGTTACCAATCACTTTCAAAATATATAGTAAAAAAACACATTCACTGAAAGTAAATAGTGACAGGCAAACGTTCTGTCTAATACCTCCTTATTGTGTTGCATGGAAGAAAGAAAGTCATATGGGTTTGGAACAACATGATGGTGAATGAAGAATTTCAATTAATAATAATAATTCCTTAGTGCATGTTCAATATGTATTATGTAATGGAATATAGGGGAGTAAACGTCCATTATGTAATTTGTGAAAGTAACGAGTTACTCACTACTTGAGTACTCCTTTAATTGGACACTTTCTTACTTTTATTCAAGTAATTATTTATGTTAGTACTTTTACTTCTACTTGAGTAATAAAAAAAAAAGTAATCGTACTTTTACTTGAGGACAGTTTTTGGCCTCTCCACTCACCTCTGCCTTCGCTTCACTACAAATAGCGAAGCTATTAGCTTAACTACATTTCTGAGTAGCAAGATGCTAGCTTTGCTAGTTTTTAAAGCAAGTAGTTTTCAGAAGCGTTGACAAAAGCTACGCTGCTACATCATGCCTTGCACCTGGTGTTTACTATTGCTAGTTTTGAATCGGAACTAAATATGTCCAATCACAAATTAATCACCCATTTGAGTTGTTTGTTTAAAATTAATTGGTCACACGTGATATGAAAGTGGTCTGAATTGGTTTTCAATTCAATCTGAATGGCTCATGAAGTTTGTGATCCTGTTGCTGAATCATTTGGCATGCACACACAAGCTCATGGAATATTTTATAACAGGGCAAATAAAGATATCGTCTAGGTTACTGTTGTAACCTTCGTTCCCTGATGGAGGGAACGAGACGTTTGATCAATTGAAGCGACACTAGGGGACTTTCTTGAAGGCCTCTGTTACCTCTGAACTTGAGAAAAGGCAGATGAGAATTTGGCAGACAGAATGTGTATGTCCCTGCCCCGGATATACGGGTATAAAGGGAGGGAATCATGCATTGCTTGCAGGTCCCCAACCCTCTTGATGGAAGCAAGTGTGATCAGGAGGGCCGTCTTCAAGGAGAGGGCTCTGAGCTCGACTGATTCTAGCAGTTCGAAGTGTGGTATCTGAATGCCTGAAAGGACCATGGAGAGATCCCATGAGGGAAACAGGCATAGCCTGGGAAGGTTCAGCCTCCGGGCATCTCTGAGGGACCTGATGATCATATCGTGCTTGTTTGTGAGGCGCGCTGTCATTGAGACTGAGTCCGCTTAGGGCCGCTCTGCCATCGAGGTTAGTGAGAGCGGAGGAACGAAGAAGCTGTTTCTGGCAGAAAAAGGTGCCCTCTACAGCTTCGACAACTCTTCATGCACCTCCGGGAAGAAAGGAACCTGGGGCGGCGTGGCTGTAAGCGGCACCCTGACCCGAGGAACCAATCATCTAGCCGTGGGGTGGCGGGCTCCAGTCCAACGCCACGCTCACGGCGGCGCGGGCAAGCATAGCGGACATATATATTAGGTTGATTCCTCTCTTTCCACTCCCAAATTTAATAAAAATTAAGACTTTTGTTTTATCATTTAAGATTATTAAAATGTAAGTCTTTCTAAGGATCCACTGGAACCCTGCATGGGTTTGTATAGGTAGCATGTCTAAATATAAATGTACATGTTTGTTTGTTTTTATGTGCACATACGTATTGCTCCTACTGTATGTATTGCACTATACTGTAATGTGGCTTTGATATACATCATGTGAATATGTCTTTTAGATGCTTTGTAAAGCAGTGTGGTCTGTGCATCTGCGGTTGGAAAAAATAAAGTAGTTTAAATGTAGCAAGCTACTTTTGGCATGTAGCTTGTAGTGTAACTTGCACATTTTTCTGAAGTGTATCTTTTAGCTTACAGCTTATTTAATTTTTTATTTTGAGCAGTTGGTAGCTTAGCTAGCTAATGTTCTTTCTTGCGTGGCAAAAGGAAAAATTCTCAAGACTGTGCTGGTTTTACTTTTCCATCAATTACAATAAATGGGGACTGAATCTTTCAAGCTTCAACGAGAATGCAAAAACACCACAAGAGTATCATAGAAGTGGTCAAGATGACTCATACAGTATATTCCCTGTTTTCTGAAGCCTTACAATAGCTTTTTGTGAGGAACAGGCAAAAATGTGGGTTAACTATCCCTTTATAAAATCATTGTGAAACGTCCAATGTAACATAATTTGGGACATTGTGTTCAGAATGCTTTGATCTAATATATACTGTAAAGTATCTTTCACATAAAGAGGGCTTTCACATTTATTCACACATCTTGTAGAGTGGCAAAAAACAATCGCAGTAATTGAAAATGATCCAATAAATTATATACTTAATGGAATATTCCGGTTTCAGTACAAGTGAAGCTCAATCAACTGAATTTGTGGCATAATGTTGATCACCAGAAAAAAATATTTTTACTTGTCAGTCCCTTTCTTAAAAAAAGGTGAAGCATTTACAATAGAAGTGAATGGGGCCAATTTTTTGAGTGTTTAAAGGGGTCATGTCATGAGGAATCAAAATTTCCTTGATATTTTGATATATCAAAAGTCTTTCTTGTGAAGGAGAAGTGAAGGAGTTCAAGTACCTCGGGGTCTTGTTCACGAGTGAGGGGACAATGGAGCGGGAGGTTGGCCGGAGAATCGGGGCAGCAGGGGCGGTATTGCACTCGCTCTATCGCACCGTTGTCACGAAAAGAGAGCTGAGCCGAAAGGCAAAGCTCTCGATCTACCGGTCAATTTTTGTTCCTACCCTCACCTATGGTCATGAAGGTTGGGTCATGACCGAAAGAACTAGGTCGCGAGTACAAGCGGCCGAAATGGGCTTCCTCAGAAGGGTGGCGGGCTTCTCCCTTAGAGATAGGGTGAGGAGCTCAGTAATCCGCGAGGAGCTCGGAGTAGAGCCGCTGCTCCTTTGCGTTGAAAGGAGTCAGTTGAGGTGGTTTGGGCATCTGGTAAGGATGCCCCTGGCCGCCTCCCTAGGGAGGTGTTTCAGGCACGTCCAGCTGGGAGGAGGCCTCGGGAAGACCCAGGACTAGGTGGAGAGATTACATCTCCACACTGGCCTGGGAACGCCTCGGGGTCGCCCAGTCAGAGCTGGTTAATGTGGCTCGGGATAGGGAAGTTTGGGGCCCCCTGCTGGAGCAGCTGCCCCCGCGACCCGACTTCGGATAAGCGGTTGAAGATGGATGGATAGATGGATGGATGGAAAGTCTTTCTTCTATAAAAATATACTGTAAATTTCAGAACTTACGTAATCCCTAATGCAATAAAGCATTTATTGAAACCAAGCTGCCAAAATGCCCCGTTCTCTAATTCCACGACTACCCTATGTCACCATGGGATACTCATTAATTTATTACTGCCTCTAGAGAAACATCAATCCTAAATCCTTGCACCCGTGCCCCGCCAACTGGTGCTCACTTCGTAAACAGAGAGACAGAGAGCATGACATATAGTAGGCCTACTGTGGCCTCACTATTCCTGAACACCAAAGAGGACCCATCTGGACTACTTTGAATTATTTTTGAATATTAATGTGCAATACACAGACATATTTGACTGTTGTCATGTATTTTGGGCAGTTTTTAAAATATGCTGTGTCATTTTTCAGCTCTGAAGAGAAGACATGGTTTCATCAGCTGCTGTGCCTTTTGTTGTTTTGTGCATAAACTGCTCAACAAACTGTTCTTTCACCCATCTGTGCTAGTTTTAATTGTTGGTATATGTAAACTAGATGGACTTCTTTGTTTCTGGCGATGTACATCTCAGTGCAGGATGATACTGGAAACTGGATGTGTGCATCCTCATTGTGCTTTGGATGATGTGTATGTGTATGTGTGTCATGTGGATGTGTCTTCAGTGTATTTCAGCATGGAATGCATGTTTTATCGACTGATATCAACGTGGATTGCTTGTGACATTCATAAAACGCTTTGCCAAGGAATTGTCATTGAAGGATATTGGGCAGTTCAAATCACAATTGGACCTGATAAAAACCGTAAGTATACAGTTCCATTCATTAATATTTCAAATGTCATGACTGTTTGATAGTTTATTGTGCTGACACCCTGTCAGTGGTGGTTCTGGCTTACTTGGTGCCCTAGGCGAGATCGGACGTGGCACCCCCCCATTCTATTAACATTGACATTATATAGTACATACAGTACATACGGTTTACATACACCTTAGCCAAATACAATTAAACACTTTTTCACAATTCCTGAAATGTAATCGTAGGAAATACTCCTTGTCTTAGGTCAGTTAAGATCCCTAATTTAAATGAAGAATGTGAAATGTCAGAATAATTGTAGAAATAATTATTTATTTCAAGTTTTATTTCTTTCATCACATTCCCATTGGTTTAGAAGTTTACATACACTTTGCTATGTTATTGTATTTGGTAGCATTGCTTTTAAATTGTTTAACTTGGGTCAACATTTTCAGTAGCCTTCCACAAGCTTCTCACAATAAGTTGCTGGAATTTTGGCCCATTCCTCCAGACAGAAATGGTGTTACTGAATCAGGTTTGTAGGCCTCCTTGCTTGCACACGCTTCTTCAGTTCTGCACACAAATTTTCTTTTGGATTGAGGTCAGGGCGTTGTGATGACCACTCCAATACCTTGACATTGTTGTCCTTAAGCCATTTTGCCTCAACTTTGGGGGTATGCTTGGGGTCATTGTCCATTTGGAAGACCCATTTGTAACTTCTTGGCTGATGTCTTGAGCTGTTGCTTCAATGTCAAGCAAAGATGCAATGAGTTTGAAGGTAGGCCTTAAAATAAATCCACAGGTACACCTCCAATTCAGTACACCTCCTATCAGAAGATAATTGTCTAATGGCTTGACATCAATTTCTGGAATTTTCCAAGCTGCTAAAGGCACAGTTTACTTCGTGTATGTAAACTTCTTACCCACTGGAACTGTGATATAATCAATTAAAAATTTGTCTGTAAACAATTGTTGGAAAAAGTTCTCATGTCATGGAGAAAGTAGATGTCCTAAATGACTTGCCGAAACTATAGTTTGCTAATATTAAATCTGTGGAGTGGATAAAAAATGAGTTTTAATGACTTCAACCTAAGTGTATGTAAACTTCTGACTTCAACTGTAACTTAAATTGCACAATTAAATAATACAGTCAATGAATAAATTATATGGCAGAATTCTAAATTGCTGCTACTCTGTGCTATTACACCTAATCCGTAATTAAAATTTTAACACTCCCCTCCTAGTTTTCATTGATGCAAAATCAATGACTTCAACATATCTGCCCAGCAATCACATGGTTGATACTAATTATTGCAAGACCACTATGAAGATCCTATGTCATGGTGTAGCCTACCTATAAGCCTACTGTTTATCATTATTATCTTATGCTTGTTCATAATGTAAGAATACTCTGTTTATGAAATCATATTAAGATAGAGGCTTTAAGGCTGAGTAGCCTATCGGGGCACCTTTCTCACATTGCGATCTTGCGAGCCAGGGGCGGTGCAGCACAATCGTGATTTTGCGAGAGGACATTGTCGACCTAGGTGCCAGCCTATATTGCCTATGCCAGGATCCACTACTGCACCCTGTCTACACCGGGCGCATCCGATGACACAACACAACGGCTTGAGGATGACACAAACTTTCTAAACCATTTCTTTTTGTTGTTGGCAGTAGTAGCGCCAGCGCAAAATGGAACGGGAAACCTGTTTACTGTAGCCACAACGCCTCCATGGTAGACAGCATCATTGATCATATTGGGTTCAATTGCTTGTGACATGCCTCTAACATCCGCTGTAGACAGGGTGTGAATGTTAACAATTGTGCTTGAGAGTAACAGTTTAATATATTCTGATGCAATGTGTTGAGTGTGCGTTATATGTAAACCCTGAAATGTAGTTTTATAATGTTGTGGGTTGTTCATTCTTTTCCAATTGAGTTTCAAAGAAAAGATTAGTAAGCATTTTTTTCTTGTATGTCTTGCAGCTATACTTTTGAAATAGTGAGTATTTTTCTGTTTATGGATAAGTGCCTCAGGTTTTTGGTAAGGTGCATTTCGGAGGCCAGTTTCCTTAAGAGTTCCATTCATTCAAAACAGATGTCCTTAAAGCCATTAACTGATTAGGCAGCAAGGTAGCAGGTCAGCTGCCTATGTTTTTACGTTCTATCAATTAAATTCTGTAAATAATATGTGTGTGTATGTATTTTATTTATTTAAATATATATATATATATATACATATATTAGTTAGTGTACAAAGCAA
Organism: Xyrauchen texanus; assembly: GCF_025860055.1. NCBI lineage: Eukaryota > Metazoa > Chordata > Actinopteri > Cypriniformes > Catostomidae > Xyrauchen > Xyrauchen texanus. The sequence continues at coordinate 6,920,258 of NC_068305.1, forward strand.
GCTTAAAATTACTTTATTTTTATTGGGCGTCATTTCCAATCAAGTTGTAATTTTATTATTTTTTTCATAAAAAATTTATGAAATTTGCTATGAAATTAGCAGTAGTATGACAGAACACGATTTGGGAAGTGCTGGAAATTGGTTGGAATTTTCATGGCTTTCAGAAAAAAAAAGACAAAAATAGCATAAATCTTCTGTGATGCATGTACATACACTTTTGTCAGAAAGACTCAGGATGATTGTAATTAATCAGAATGTGTAGATATTTTGTTTATCTGGCGTTAGTCCAGTGCTGCGGTTCTGCACTCAGATACTTGCTCAACCGTCAGATCCAAAATTCAATTCAAGTAAACTATTGCCAAAAAATTATTTGACTTGACCTCTCTCGATGGCGACAGGGGACAGGAGCTTACCCCATGTCAGGACAGGACTTAAACTGGTAGGGATGGAGTGGAGGGGGTGAAAACAATGGAGGCATGTGAGTAATTAATGAAAGCTGTGCAGAGCTTATAAAGCAGAGGCTGGATTGTGATTGGATGAGATGCCTGAATTTAAAAGATCGGGATCTTTGCGTAAAGATCCCGGGTCTTCCTGCTAGTACTACACTTATGCTTCCATTGTTGGAGATTGTTAATAGGCAAATTAAATAAACTAGAGTGAACATGAAAAATGTTTTAACAACATTTTACTTTCAAGAAAATTACGGTGGTAAAAGTGCCAGAAGTTAAAGAAACACCCACAAAGTCTCCCCCAGATATTGTCATTATCGTAAGGGAAATCTTGTTCTCATTACTTTAATGAAAGCATGTATATATTATTGAAAATTTAAAATGTGGGAAATGTGTGAACATGTGAACACACAATATTTAAATGCTAGCCACTGTGAACACATTTCTCTCATGCCTTCTTATGAAGATGCAACGGATGTCAAGATTTTCACTGAATAACTACATAGATTTTGTGCTGTTTCCCACCAAAACCTTTTCTATGGCCCCAAGCGGAGTCACTTTCCACTGGCATTGTGTTAAAAAGAGGGACCGGGATCTTCCTCAAAATTTCCCCTTTTGTACTTCACATAAAGTCATTCAGGTTTGAGTTATTAAGAAAATTACATTTTATGGTATATTGTATATTGGTCACACAGTGCAATATATTGCTTTTGCCATGGGATCTTTCCTTTATCAAATTGCATTCAATAACAAAAGGCAGATCAGGATGTAAAAATGTGCTCCCTACTTCATAAAATATGCCAGATTAAGAATAGGAAAACCTTTTAGCAGGTCTTCATCACAAACTTTGGAGAAAGAGAGATAGCAAGAGGAGCCACAAGGGGAGAAATAAACAGATTAGAATAGCAATTGACATTTCCCTAAAGCATGCAAGGGCTTATTTGCATCAGTTCACCAGCTCATGTTTTATTTATCTGTGATCACAACTGATTGTGAGGAAAATTAATCAATAGGAAAGCCACCCGGAGCCCTGGTCTGCACCACGCCACCCACCGCTTCACACCCATACCTTTACAGCCGGTGTAGAGGTGACAGATTTCTCTTTCTAAGGCATGCTTGGAGGAGCTCCATATGGCCGGGATCAAAGGTGTTGTGCACTGCACGGTTCTGCTTGGTTGCCAGCCACTGCCGTTAATTAGAAAACAAGATCAGAGGCGGTATTAAAATCCAATTAAGCCGGAATGAACAGATTGCCAAGTGATGTTCACTAATGTATTACCGAGCACCATGCAAATTTCAGAGCCTGTGTTTGGTCGGTGGCGTGTGTGCGTCGCATGTGGGTGTGCACATGTTTATCCCCTGTCTCTTCCTCCCATTTTCTGCACTCAATAAAAGTTCTTCAAATTGCCCAACTGATCGCACTTAAGCAGCATAACATTACCTGGAGGGTGAGGAGGCTGCCAAATCGTGAAGAGCAAAACAAATCTGGTGCCAACAGAGTGAAGGGGATTTACATGTTCTACACATGAATGTTACAGGCTTCAGTGTGATTCCATAGGACTATTCCGACACCCTGAGCAAATGATGTTGTTGAATCGGGCTAATGATGCAGATTCCCATGGACACAAGACATCTGAACTGTGAGACATAAGTGCTTCCAGCTGGTGGTCCATAGCCGACTGTGCCGACTGCAGCGGATGAGGGGCTTGCAAAGGAAAAAACATCAAGCCACATAATAAAGGCTAATGAGTGACAGGAAAGAGACCTTGAATGTCAGGAAATTACTCCAATGTAAATACATACAGTATAAATAATGGGCAATTAATATGATTTCTAATAATAAAATAGAGGCATACAGCAAAAAAGTGGAACATTATTAGCACAGCAGATGACCCTGTGACATTAATAATGCTTTGTTTGCGTTCAGCTAGAAATGTCTATATCTGTTTCTGTTTCTTGCCAAAATAGAACATGCTAATAGAGGTTAGCCCTACTATCAGATTTATTTCAAAATTGTTCATCAGTTTCCTGATACAGTTGGATTAACATGATTGTGTAGTCAAATATAATCACCCTCACTAACTTAGCTAGTTTGCTAAAAAATCAAGTTCCAGTTCAAAACTAGTTTAAAAAGCCACCCATTCATTCTGGAAAAATGGAATTCCAAACTCAGTCTGTCATTTTGTCTATCAGGCTATTAAGGGTTTCAGGATAATAACAACATTAATTAAAGCTGCGAGCAGCGATGACGGGCCCAAGCCGGTGGCACCGCCACCCCTGTGCCTTTAGGGTTGCTGTGCACGATGGGCAATAACGTAACCTCGCTTTGACTGTCGAGAAGAAGATGTGTGCTGTAGAGCTCCAACGAACATTCGCAACGACAGCTCTCGACCTAGTTAGAAGCATTTCTTGTTTGCATGACATGTGGACTTAATAAATCCTTATCTTGAGCCAAATAAACAAGCTGACATTCAGTACAACCTGTGTCTTTTGTTTAGAACACATACAAATGTTATTTATGTACCGTTTTTGTACGGTACATAAATAAATAAAGCACCGTTTTTGAAGACTGCGCATGTGCTGAACGTGCTCTACTATGTAAGAACGAGCCGATTATTGAATCTGGAAATGGGTGGGGCCTGTAACACCTTTAGGAACCAAACGTGCAACACTCATAAATACCGGTTGTAAATCACATTCCCTCACTCGTCTTTGAGATGGCTTCACGTGTTTGGATCGTCGGCAGTTCCATCATCCGCACACTGCATACTCGCTTCTGTGAGCAGCGCCTGGACGGAAACCTCGGTCTTCAGTGTGAGATCACCTGGGACGGCAGAGGAGGCAGACTCTGGGAGCAGCTGTTTCCAGCTCTGCGCTCTCTCAGGGCCAAAGCTACAGCTCCAGATATTCTCATTATTCACCTGGGAGGGAACAGTTTGTGTCGGGTGGGCCGCAACCGCCTCGATTTTCTTCGGGAAATAAAGAGTGACCTGACCGAAGTCTTACAAATGTTTCCCAGAACCAGGCTGGTGTTTTCTGGCATTTTACCCCGTCTAAATTGGAGAGGACAGACTGGCAGGACTGGCTATGGCATTGAACGAAGCCGGCGGTGGATCAACGGCGCCATGTCTGGCTTCTTGGCAGAGAGGCAGATGCGCTGCATTCACCACAGAAACATCGGCTTGTTCCATCTGTGCAGAGACGGAGTCCACCTGAGACCAGAGGGAAACCAGCTTCTGCCGAGCAACCTCCGAGAAGCTCTGCAGGTGGAACTCAGAAGATGAAGCAACAAATGTCCTTTTAAGGGCAGCAACAATGGCTCTTTTAAGAGCCACATTCACTCATTCAAATAAAAAGCATTTTCCAAGTGTGTGAAATTCGTTGTTCCTCACCTTACTTGATGTCAGGTTTCAGATGACTTGTTTTTAAATAAAAATGTCGATTCCTCTTATCCATTCCTTTGTAAGCATTTCAATATAACTTTCAAACCATTTAAGAATCGTGCGCTGTTTTCTGTGCTGACCACAATCCAAAAGCGTGCCATAAAGCAGCGGTGCTCAAACTTTTTTGTTTTGGTTTATTTATATAAAGACACAGAGAATATTACTTGCCTTACCTGATTAGAATTATAAAAAAAATAACTAGGGAATCACTAAAACGAGAGAATTATTCTTATTTGATGATACTCTCAAAACATTCCACAACAAATCCTTGAAATTGAATGATATTCAGAACAGAACACGAATAAAAAAACGCTCTCTTTACAATCAAAATGTTTTTACATTTGCGATGTATTTGGATGCTAAACTATTCTTTATTATAGGCTTTGTACTTTACTCACGCTCCAATACCGACGTAGAAAATCATCCGCTTTACATGCGTAAAAATATGCTTGGAAACATCACAGTGGAGCGGTGCTTACTGTGAATGATACGAATTGTACTACTGACTATTTAAACTAGGGCTGGGCGATATGGCAAAATATATTATCACGATATTTTTTCCATATTGATCGATATCGATATTTGTTACGATATATAATTTAATAATGCTGCCCGTTTGAAAAGTATACTGATAATGATGCCTGAAGAAACCAGAAGGTTCAATAGTTGAACTATATAGTTTATTAACATAAATAAATAACAATGCAAACATTTAACTGTGCAAACGTGGATTGGTTGAGAATATATTTTGTTATAAAAGAATATTGATAAACTTTAAATCTAAATGTTAACATTTTACTTTTAGCAAACATGCTTTATCTGCCTTGACAAAACAATGCAAGTTAGCTTGCCTTGTAACTGATTATAAAATATCAAACTAAAAGCTGTGACTACAGTACTATCACATCAAATTTCTTTGGCAGGGCAGCAAACATTTCAAAATGTTTGCAGAGGTACAACCAAGACAACAAATGTAAACAAGTGAACCACAAAGTCCCTGGCAGATTTAAGTACTTAACTGTCAGATAAATAAAATATTAATTGTGTACTGGTTTTAAATATCTCAAATGTTTTAGAGGTAGCAATCTGAGTAAAAAGTGCAAAATGTAAACATTGTAAACCAGTCACTATGCTACACCTTTTAGGTAGTGCTCATGTAACCCTAATTACCCTATTATAGGTTTTTTGCCAGAAAGACTAGTCTGCAAAACTTTTGGACGGAGTAACATTAACATGGGCCCGCATTTTCATACTCTCGGTGTGGTCGCTGGGATGGTACCTTTTCAGGTGACCGAAAAGGTTTTATTTGTTGTGTTTCCCGTCTTGGTTATCACCGACCGACGGCATATTTCGCGAGACCGTCTTTATTTGCGCGTCGTCGCTTTTCAGATATCCAAACCACTTCCATATAATTGACGTCTTGTTACCTTTTTTGTCAACAATTTCCTCAGCTTTGGAAGATAGTTCGAGTTCGTCGTTTCCACTCATTTTTTCTTTACACTCACTTTCTTCACTGCCGGTAGCTCAAACAGTGCTCTGCTAGCAAATGGGCGTGTACTTAGACGCACAAGCCAAAATCTGCGTTCTGACTGGCTGTTGTCCGTTTATTTCTGCTTTGTAATAGGCTGTTAGGTCTATCCATATCGAGTAAACATGTCAAAAGTTTATCATCGTAGTCTAAATAAATATTATCGCGATGCCATATCGAGATCGTTTTATCGCCCAGCCCTAATTTAAACAGAGTAATTTTTATATGTTAGGTTTACTATTTTATTATTATATTTTATTGCGGATATAATGAACAGGCTGCGATGTCAAGATTGCAATGATGGAGTGTGTGTGTGTGTGTATTTGTAACCTTAAGTAATCATGGTTTATTTATTCATTTATTTATTCATTTGTTCTTTTATTTATTTATTATTTAACATGCATGTGTGCATTATTAAAAGTACCATTGCAGCAACGAGAACGGGTCTGAGCCAAATTATGTTAAAGATGTGTTCTGGTGACTGGCGTGTTTTTAAACCAATCAGATAAGAGTAAATCGAGAGTTAGCGATTAGCTCATCTGATTGGCTACATGAAGAAGGTGGACCCGCCCTCCACTTCGCACTCCCGTTGGAACTACGTCATTTCAACAACAAATGGTAGATTTATCAGAAAATTAATCAGAAAGAAAATCAATCGCAAAGATCGCAAAACAATAATTATAAAAGTGGTTGTTTGCTGCCATTTTTTTTGTTTTCTTAAAAATGTAAAACACAAGCATCGATGTTTTATCACAGGTTTACAATAAAAATAAGAGTGTGATTTCAAAGCATTTTGAAATTTGATCATCATTCTCGGACGTTTTGATACGTTCGGATCGATCAGCCCATCCCTACTTTCTTTAGACATATGTTTCATGTGTTGGTTTTAATAAAGACTCGGAGTACTCATAAAACTCACAGAACGAAATATGCGTCACACTTTACTGCGTTCTCAACAACATGTACAAGTCTTCTTCATACGTTAAAACAACGAGAATACAGAAAATAGGCTTAGAACTCCACCTAGTGGTTATATTATAGAATTAAAGGAGAAATTACATGAGACAGCTTTATAACTGAAATGGCTTTAACTGAAATAGACTAAAGTTTAATATAACTATTCTGATAAGTGTATATTTCCAACATCATGTTTGTGTTATCAGTTTCTGTAAGTTTTTGTGACGTGTTTCAGAAAGATAATGGCTTAGACAGAGCAATAGTTTATTTTCATCTTAACCGGACATTAAAGTTGATCACTGCAATAATTCATAATTCAATATATTGATACCCGATTTCTTTATCAACTGTTTGTTCAATTGAGACATAAGGGGTGATTTCAAAGCATTTTGAAAGTGACACACTTCCTTCTGCCAGTTGGTGGCGCTATAACTTTGACTCACAGTAGTCACATCCATGTGACACACTGCTGAAGTTTCATCGAGATCAGTTAATATATGCAAAAGTTATAACACACTTCCTTGCTTTTATGCTTCCTTTGTGTGCTTTTGGAGCTTCAAAGTTCATTTGCAATGTGTTCCACATTCAAACCAAAATATCTGACTCTAGGTCAAAGTATGAAACCAATACCCCACTTTTGTCTGAAGGTGGCGCTACTGAGCCCCTGCACCAGGCATCAAAAAGAAAATTCAAGTTTGAAGAGCTGCCACAACAACAGTATTTAAGATATCAATAATCCTTTCACACGTCTACATCTGCCGGGTGTTTACATTATACACATAAAGTTTGAAGTAAATCGTGTAACAATAAGTGGGTGATTTTAAAGCATTTTGAAAGTGACACACTTCCTTCTGCCAGTTGGTGGCGCTATAACTTTGACTCACAATAGTCACATCCATGCGATCGGCCTCTTACAGCGAACACACCGCTGAAGTTTCATCGAGATCAATTAATGTATGCAGAAGTTATAACACTCTGACTGTTTCTCGTTTCTCGCCATCATTTCGTTTCCTCGCCACGGCCAAACCGTTAGAGATATCAAAAATCTGCCGGCAATTTTTCATGCTCAATGTCTTGACATCATGCTGACCGAGTTTGGTGGCGATTGGTGGAATTCTCTGGGAGGAGTATTCCAAATTCCATTGCGTGCGTTTTTCAAACAACCCTAAATAGACGGTTTCCTGTTGGTCTGGGGTAAAAAGTAAAAGTATGAAGGATATATGAAACGATGAGATCTATATGTGTACCCAGTTTCATATTATTACATGCAAGCGTGTTTGAGTTATAGACCAAGTTTTCGGACCCTGTTCCAGGGGCGCTGTCGAGCCCCTGCCACGCCCGGGTACCAGCTTCAGCCCGGCCCTAATGACCACAGGTTCTGACCCGTGTGCAAAGTTTCAAGAGTTTTTGAGCATGTTAAGAGCCCCAAAAGTGCCCCGTAAGTCGTAAAAAAAAAATAATAATAATAATAATTAAAGCTGCGAGCAGCGATGACGGGCCCAAGCCGGTGGCACCGCCACCCTGGGCCTTTAGGGTCGCCAGCGCACGACGGGCAATAACGTAAGCTCGCTTCGACCGTCGAGAAGATGTGTGCAAATTCCAAGAAATCCACATTCAAACCAAAATATCTGACTTTCTGTTGGTCTGTTTGTTCACTTGAGACATAAGGGGGTGATTTAAAAGCATTTTGAAAGTGACACACTTCCTTCTGCCAGTTGGTGGCGCTATAACTGACTCACAATAGCAACATCCATGCGATCGGCCTCTTACAGCGAACACACTGCTGAAGTTTCGTCGAGATCAATTAATGTATGCAGAAGTTATAACAGACTTCCTGTTTCTCTTACTGCCTTCTGCCAGTTATTATAGGCTTTGTACTTTACTCACGCTGCAATACCGACGTAGAAAATCATCCTCTTTACATGCGCAAAAATATGCTTGGAAACATCACAGTGGAGCGGTGCTTACTGTGAATGATACTGAATTGTACTACTGACTATTTAAACAGAGTAATTTTTATATGGTAGGTTTACTATTTTATTATTATATTTTATTGCGGCTATAATGAACAGGCTGCAATGTCAAGATTGCAATGATGGAGTGTGTGTGTGTGTGTGTGTATTTGTAACCTTAAAGGGGTCATATAATGCCATTTTTGTACAAGTTAATATGAATCTTTAGGGTCTAAATGAAAACTTTGTAATATACTTTTATTAAAAATTCTCATTAGTATTTTAAGAAAACACTAATTTTAACTGCTGAAAAACAGCTCCGTTTTCAGCACGCCGTTTCAGTGCATATGACTTTAAATGATAATGAGGTTTGGTCACCCCGCCCCTCCCTCCGTTCTGGGGGAATTCTAGTCTTGAATCATATGCATTTGCAAGATGTAAACAGTATTTTGCCAGTATTGTGTTACCATTCATCTTCATGCAGTTATAACTGTTTTTTTTACATTACTTCTTAATCAGTAACATACAAGTAAACCAGGTGTAACTTAGTGTTACCATGTTAACTGTAACACCTGCGTACACAGTTTTTAATAACACAATAACCATAACGCGTTGTTCATTATAAACGTGTGATTATGAATTATATTGAGAACGTCGTAACGTTATGGAAAACATGCCGTAATGTACCCTGAGTGTAAACATTAGCCACATGCAGTTTAGCGTTGTTTTGGTTGAACTCACCTCTGAGTGCTGCTTTACCTGCAGTTGAGCGTTGTTAAACTCACCGATGAATGGTGTTGTACCCACAATGAGCGTTGTTAAACTCACCGATGAATGCGGTTGCCTATGAACGCGCTAAACCTTTGCTGAGAGGGCACTTTGATATCAGATTGTGAGGGTTTTTAAAAATAAAAAAACTGTTGGAGGGCCAGATAAAGATGATCTGGGGGCCACCATTATACTAGCCCTGCCATAGATCATTCATTGTAGCCTATTCCTTTTTATTTTTATTTATTGCAGTCTCGACCCATTCGCAGCAGACGAAAAACGTACGTGCAGGTCCAGCTGTTTCGTTTTGGTGGTGCGATGAAGACTTTCGTCGAACATCAGCACGAACGGTCCCGTGATTTTGGAAATTAGTCATCATCCGCTATTCCAAAGCGCGTAATGGCTGATGGCTGTAGTTTGCTGGAGACCCTTGACAGCAGTTAGATATTTTTCACTTTTTGAATGAGACTCCAGCGCCCGTACACCCAACATTCCCAATTTAATAGCTTTCTTGCATAAGCAGTAGGCTTCAAATGCGTTATTTGCAACTGGCTTTAACCAAGCACGAAATTCAGATTTTTCAAGCCAAGTATCGCTAAACTTGCACTTCCTCATAGCTGAATAAAATCCGTTTAACGTCTTTCTGTTGTATCCGAGAGACTCGCGCCAATAACACGAAAGCTCAAAGCTGGCTGTTGCATGTTGGTCTATTTTGTAGTCATAATACAGCGAATTATATTTGGACTAGCGAAATAAGAAACTACAACACCACGGAAGTAAAAAAGAAACATTCCAAAGCGCTGCGGGAGCATTTAAATGAGATTTACATGGACGTAGGAAAATTAAGACCTGTTAAAAATTATTTAAGACCTAGAACACAATACTTCAGCAAATTTAAGACTTTTTAAGGCCTTAAATTGTGATTTTGAAATTTTAGACTTTTTAAGACCCCGCGGAAACCCTGTTTTTTTTTTTTTTTTTTTTTGTAGAGTATTTTTTATTGTATCACCAAAGCAATGACGCTCACGACTCCCGTTGAAGTATCCAGCATCTCTAAGGTCTGCAAATAACTCCATCCAGAACTGAGACCTATATACATTTTGAAGAGTCCTCAAGCTGATGCTTACACCGTGTACAGCGTACGAGTGGCCCTCGTTAAAATATTGAACGCAATGATGCAGTATGTCTTGTTTTTCCGTCTGGTCCGCGTCTTTTAAAATCTCCAAACACCGTTCTCAACAGTCAACACGTACAAGTGTTCTTCTTACGTTAAAACAACGAGAATACAGAAAATGTGCTTAGACCTCCATCTAGTGGTTATATTATAGAATTAAAGGAGAAATTACATATGAGACAGCTTTATAACTGAAATAGACAAGTTTAATATAACTATTCTGATAAGTGTATATTTCCAACGTCATGTTTGTGTTATCCGTTTCTGTAAGTTTTTGTGACGTGTTTCAGAAAGATAATCGCTTAGACAGAGTAATAGTTTATTTTCATCTTAACCGGACATCACAGTTGATCAGTGAAATAATTCATAATTCAATATATTGATACCGATTTCTTTATCAACTGTTTGTTCAATTGAGACATAAGGGGGTGATTTCAAAGCATTTTGAAAGTGACACACTTCCTTCTGCCAGTTGGTGGCGCTATAACTTTGACTCACAATAGTCACATCCACGCGACCGGCCTCTTCAAGTGAAGAAACTGCTTAAGTTTCATCGAGATCAAGTAATGTATGCAGAAGTTATAACACAGTTCCTTGCTGTTTAAGCTTCATTTATGTGCTTTTTGGAGCTTCAAAGTTCTTGTGCAATGTGTTCCACATTCAAACCAAAATATCTGACTCTAGGTCAAAGTATGAAACCAATACCCCACTTTTGTCTGAAGGTGGCGCTACTGAGCCCCTGCACCAGGCATCAAAAAGAAAATTCAAGTTTGAAGAGCTGCCGCGACAGCAGTATTTAAGATATCAATAATTCTTTCACACGTCTACATCTGCCGTGTGTTTACATTATACACCTAAAGTTTGAAGTAAATCGTGTAACAATAAGTGGGTGATTTTAAAGCATTTTGAAAGTGACACACTTCCTTCTGCCAGTTGGTGGCGCTATAACTTTGACTCACAATAGTCACATCCATGCGATCGGCCTCTTACAGCGAACACACCGCTGAAGTTTCATCGAGATCAATTAATGTATGTAGAAGTTATAACACTCTGACTGTTTCTCGTTTCTCGCCATCATTTCGTTTCCTCGCCACGGCCAAACCGTTGGAGATATCAAAAATCTGCCGGCAATTTTTCATGGTCAATGTCTTGACATCATGCTGACCGAGTTTGGTGGCGATTGGTGGAGTTCTCTGGGAGGAGTATTCCAAATTCCATTGCGTGCGTTTTCAAACAACCCTAAATAGACGGTTTCCTGTTGGTCTGGGGTAAAAAGTAAAAGTATGAAGGATATATGAAATGATGAGATCTATATGTGTACCGAGTTTCATATTATTACATGCAAGCGTGTTTGAGTTATAGACCAAGTTTTCGGACCCTGTTCCAGGGGCGCTGTCGAGCCCCCCTGCCACGCCCGGGTACCAGCTTCAGCCCGGCCCTAATGACCGCAGGTTCTGACCCGTGTGCAAAGTTTCAAGAGTTTTTGAGCATGTTAAGAGCCCCAAAAGTGCCCCGTAAGTCGTAAAAAAAATAATAATAATAATAATAATAATAATAATAATAATAATAATAATCCTAACGAAAACAATAGGGTCCTACGCACTTTGTGCTTGGGCCCTAATAATAATTAAAGCTGCGAGCAGCGATGACGGGCCCAAGCCGGTGGCACCGCCACCCCCGTGCCTTTAGGGTTGCTGTGCACGATGGGTAATAACGTAACCTCGCTTTGACTGTCGAGAAGAAGATGTGTGCTGTAGAGCTCCAACGAACATTCGCAACGACAGCTCTCGACCTAGTTAGAAGCATTTCTTGTTTGCATGACATGTGGACTTAATAAATCCTTATCTTGAGCCAAATAAACAAGCTGACATTCAGTACAACCTGTGTCTTTTGTTTAGAACACATACAAATGTTATTTATGTACCGTTTTTGTACGGTACATAAATAAATAAAGCACCGTTTTTGAAGACTGCGCATGTGCGAACGTGCTCTACTATGTAAGAACGAGCCGATTATTGAATCTGGAAATGGGTGGGGCCTGTAACACCTTTAGGAACCAAACGTGCAACACTCATAAATACCGGTTGTAAATCACATTCCCTCACTCGTCTTTGAGATGGCTTCACGTGTTTGGATCGTCGGCAGTTCCATCATCCGCACACTGCATACTCGCTTCTGTGAGCAGCGCCTGGACGGAAACCTCGGTCTTCAGTGTGAGATCACCTGGGACGGCAGAGGAGGCAGACTCTGGGAGCAGCTGTTTCCAGCTCTGCGCTCTCTCAGGGCCAAAGCTACAGCTCCAGATATTCTCATTATTCACCTGGGAGGGAACAGTTTGTGTCGGGTGGGCCGCAACCGCCTCGATTTTCTTCGGGAAATAAAGAGTGACCTGACCGAAGTCTTACAAATGTTTCCCAGAACCAGGCTGGTGTTTTCTGGCATTTTACCCCGTCTAAATTGGAGAGGACAGACTGGCAGGACTGGCTATGGCATTGAACGAAGCCGGCGGTGGATCAACGGCGCCATGTCTGGCTTCTTGGCAGAGAGGCAGATGCGCTGCATTCACCACAGAAACATCGGCTTGTTCCATCTGTGCAGAGACGGAGTCCACCTGAGACCAGAGGGAAACCAGCTTCTGCCGAGCAACCTCCGAGAAGCTCTGCAGGTGGAACTCAGAAGATGAAGCAACAAATGTCCTTTTAAGGGCAGCAACAATGGCTCTTTTAAGAGCCACATTCACTCATTCAAATAAAAAGCATTTTCCAAGTGTGTGAAATTCGTTGTTCCTCACCTTACTTGATGTCAGGTTTCAGATGACTTGTTTTTAAATAAAAATGTCGATTCCTCTTATCCATTCCTTTGTAAGCATTTCAATATAACTTTCAAACCATTTAAGAATCGTGCGCTGTTTTCTGTGCTGACCACAATCCAAAACGTGCCATAAAGCAGCGGTGCTCAAACTTTTTTGTTTTGGTTTATTTATATAAAGACACAGAGAATATTACTTGCCTTACCTGATTAGAATTATAAAAAAAATAACTAGGGAATCACTAAAACGAGAGAATTATTCTTATTTGATGATACTCTCAAAACATTCCACAACAAATCCTTGAAATTGAATGATATTCAGAACAGAACACGAATAAAAAAACGCTCTCTTTACAATCAAAATGTTTTTACATTTGCGATGTATTTGGATGCTAAACTATTCTTTATTATAGGCTTTGTACTTTACTCACGCTCCAATACCGACGTAGAAAATCATCCGCTTTACATGCGCAAAAATATGCTTGGAAACATCACAGTGGAGCGGTGCTTACTGTGAATGATACGAATTGTACTACTGACTATTTAAACTAGGGCTGGGCGATATGGCAAAATATATTATCACGATATTTTTTTCCATATTGATCGATATCGATATTTGTTACGATATATAATTTAATAATGCTGCCCGTTTGAAAAGTATACTGATAATGATGCCTGAAGAAACCAGAAGGTTCAATAGTTGAACTATATAGTTTATTAACATAAATAAATAACAATGCAAACATTTAACTGTGCAAACATGGATTGGTTGAGAATATATTTTGTTATAAAAGAATATTGATAAACTTTAAATCTAAATGTTAACATTTTACTTTTAGCAAACATGCTTTATCTGCCTTGACAAAACAATGCAAGTTAGCTTGCCTTGTAACTGATTATAAAATATCAAACTAAAAGCTGTGACTACAGTACTATCACATCAAATTTCTTTGGCAGGGCAGCAAACATTTCAAAATGTTTGCAGAGGTACAACCAAGACAACAAATGTAAACAAGTGAACCACAAAGTCCCTGGCAGATTTAAGTACTTAACTGTCAGATAAATAAAATATTAATTGTGTACTGGTTTTAAATATCTCAAATGTTTTAGAGGTAGCAATCTGAGTAAAAAGTGCAAAATGTAAACATTGTAAACCAGTCACTATGCTACACCTTTTAGGTAGTGCTCATGTAACCCTAATTACCCTATTATAGGTTTTTTGCCAGAAAGACTAGTCTGCAAAACTTTTGGACGGAGTAACATTAACATGGGCCCGCATTTTCATACTCTCGGTGTGGTCGCTGGGATGGTACCTTTTCAGGTGACCGAAAAGGTTTTATTTGTGTTTCCCGTCTTGGTTATCACCGACCGACGGCATATTTCGCAGACCGTCTTTATTTGCGCGTCGTCGCTTTTCAGATATCCAAACCACTTCCATATAATTGACGTCTTGTTACCTTTTTTGTCAACAATTTCCTCAGCTTTGGAAGATAGTTCGAGTTCGTCGTTTCCACTCATTTTTCTTTACACTCACTTTCTTCACTGCCGGTAGCTCAAACAGTGCTCTGCTAGCAAATGGGCGTGTACTTAGACGCACAAGCCAAAATCTGCGTTCTGACTGGCTGTTGTCCGTTTATTTCTGCTTTGTAATAGGCTGTTAGGTCTATCCATATCGAGTAAACATGTCAAAAGTTTATCATCGTAGTCTAAATAAATATTATCGCGATGCCATATCGAGATCGTTTTATCGCCCAGCCCTAATTTAAACAGAGTAATTTTTATATGTTAGGTTTACTATTTTATTATTATATTTTATTGCGGATATAATGAACAGGCTGCGATGTCAAGATTGCAATGATGGAGTGTGTGTGTGTGTGTGTATTTGTAACCTTAAGTAATCATGGTTTATTTATTCATTTATTTATTCATTTGTTCTTTTATTTATTTATTATTTAACATGCATGTGTGCATTATTAAAAGTACCATTGCAGCAACGAGAACGGGTCTGAGCCAAATTATGTTAAAGATGTGTTCTGGTGACTGGCGTGTTTTTAAACCAATCAGATAAGAGTAAATCGAGAGTTAGCGATTAGCTCATCTGATTGGCTACATGAAGAAGGTGGACCTGCCCTCCACTTCGCACTCCCGTTGGAACTACGTCATTTCAACAACAAATGGTAGATTTATCAGAAAATTAATCAGAAAGAAAATCAATCGCAAAGATCGCAAAACAATAATTATAAAAGTGGTTGTTTGCTGCCATTTTTTTTGTTTTCTTAAAAATGTAAAACACAAGCATATATGTTTTATCACAGGTTTACAATAAAAATAAGAGTGTGATTTCAAAGCATTTTGAAATTTGATCATCATTCTCGGACGTTTTGATACGTTCGGATCGATCAGCCCATCCCTACTTTCTTTAGACATATGTTTCATGTGTTGGTTTTAATAAAGACTCGGAGTACTCATAAAACTCACAGAACGAAATATGCGTCACACTTTACTGCGTTCTCAACAACATGTACAAGTCTTCTTCATACGTTAAAACAACGAGAATACAGAAAATAGGCTTAGAACTCCACCTAGTGGTTATATTATAGAATTAAAGGAGAAATTACATGAGACAGCTTTATAACTGAAATGGCTTTAACTGAAATAGACTAAAGTTTAATATAACTATTCTGATAAGTGTATATTTCCAACATCATGTTTGTGTTATCAGTTTCTGTAAGTTTTTGTGACGTGTTTCAGAAAGATAATGGCTTAGACAGAGCAATAGTTTATTTTCATCTTAACCGGACATTAAAGTTGATCACTGCAATAATTCATAATTCAATATATTGATACCCGATTTCTTTATCAACTGTTTGTTCAATTGAGACATAAGGGGTGATTTCAAAGCATTTTGAAAGTGACACACTTCCTTCTGCCAGTTGGTGGCGCTATAACTTTGACTCACAGTAGTCACATCCATGTGACACACTGCTGAAGTTTCATCGAGATCAGTTAATATATGCAAAAGTTATAACACACTTCCTTGCTTTTATGCTTCCTTTGTGTGCTTTTTGGAGCTTCAAAGTTCATTTGCAATGTGTTCCACATTCAAACCAAAATATCTGACTCTAGGTCAAAGTATGAAACCAATACCCCACTTTTGTCTGAAGGTGGCGCTACTGAGCCCCTGCACCAGGCATCAAAAAAGAAAATTCAAGTTTGAAGAGCTGCCACAACAACAGTATTTAAGATATCAATAATCCTTTCACACGTCTACATCTGCCGGGTGTTTACATTATACACATAAAGTTTGAAGTAAATCGTGTAACAATAAGTGGGTGATTTTAAAGCATTTTGAAAGTGACACACTTCCTTCTGCCAGTTGGTGGCGCTATAACTTTGACTCACAATAGTCACATCCATGCGATCGGCCTCTTACAGCGAACACACCGCTGAAGTTTCATCGAGATCAATTAATGTATGCAGAAGTTATAACACTCTGACTGTTTCTCGTTTCTCGCCATCATTTCGTTTCCTCGCCACGGCCAAACCGTTAGAGATATCAAAAATCTGCCGGCAATTTTTCATGCTCAATGTCTTGACATCATGCTGACCGAGTTTGGTGGCGATTGGTGGAATTCTCTGGGAGGAGTATTCCAAATTCCATTGCGTGCGTTTTTCAAACAACCCTAAATAGACGGTTTCCTGTTGGTCTGGGGTAAAAAGTAAAAGTATGAAGGATATATGAAACGATGAGATCTATATGTGTACCCAGTTTCATATTATTACATGCAAGCGTGTTTGAGTTATAGACCAAGTTTTCGGACCCTGTTCCAGGGGCGCTGTCGAGCCCCCTGCCACGCCCGGGTACCAGCTTCAGCCCGGCCCTAATGACCGCAGGTTCTGACCCGTGTGCAAAGTTTCAAGAGTTTTTGAGCATGTTAAGAGCCCCAAAAGTGCCCCGTAAGTCGTAAAAAAAAATAATAATAATAATAATAATAAATATAGCTGCAAGCAGCGATGGCGGGCCCAAGCCGGTGGCACCGCCACCCCGTGCCTTTAGGGTCGCTGTGCACGATGGGCAATAACATAACCTCGCTTTGACTGTCGAGAAGATGTGTGCTGTAGAGCTTGCATCAGTGTGGGCTCTGCAAAAGTGCGCATCGAGGGCACATATCAACCACAAAGTATGCAAGAATATGTAACGAGGCACACGTGCCAGGTCTTGTGTGTCACACTTGTATAAGGTTCAATATAATTCGATATGGGCCAACTGATCAGAAGATAAGGAGCGGCTACTGGAGAGAGGAAACAACACAGCAGGTAGGTGAAAACCAAGAGCTTTTTTACTGGTTGGAATCTTGTATTCGTTGAAGAAATTCTTAATTGCAATTTGTCTGGAGCATGTAAATCTCAATACTGTAATTTGACAACATACAATGTATGATAATGCTTACAATCAAATCTCTTTTTGAAATTCCAGGAAGTTGGACTCATCAACTCAAACAAATCAACTCAATTGACAACAGTTGTCATATACTTTGTATGAAAATGAAATAATAAAATGAAACTTGGAAAACTCAGACTCAGTTTGGTTATGACCCAATAACATTTTTAGAAACAATAAACAATGTTCTCAAAACAACATATTGCAACTTAATAACTCAAATCACTCTTCAATTTAACAATGTAACAGTCTTTTCAGCCAAATGAATCAAATGTTCAAAATCCACTGAATTGATTCAGTTAGTGTCAGTTCAGAGTCAAATGACTCGGATCAAAAGAGTTTTTGACTCTTTAGAATCGTTCAGTTCAGAATCGATGTCTCTCCGTTCAAAGCTCGAGGAAAAATATGCAAAAACAAAGTCTCGGTCCAATTTGTCCGAAAACGAAAAGGTTTCTCATACCAGTTTCGATGAGTTCAAGATCAAAGTTCAATCAAATGGTCTCCGTGGGTGGCTCGCCTTTACATACGCTCATATGCGTTGCACGTATCCAGGATGTTGATCACAATTTCTCGGAAGAAACACACATACAACAAAAAAAAACAGCCTTGCAAAAACACAAGGCAGAACAATAATTAATCTTCCATTCAAACACTTTCATCAACAAATATCATGTATACACTTCAAACAACGTATTAACTCAATATCTTGACACTTACACACAACATTGTCACTTTTCATCGACTCGTTTGCATCTTCACATGTGATTAGCTTTAGCCCAACGTGCAAATTAACACTAGCTCACACACTATGCACAAGCGGCCTATATGAACTCTAATGTCACACTACTGATTTGCCGCTGCGTCTGCAACAGTTTCTTGTAAAATGTCAAGTCAATAAACAAAAAAACAACTCACCAAGGCAAGAATTTCACATCTTATTTTGCAAGAAGATAATTTGCGGTGCTTTTTGGCTCCGTGTATCTACATCGGTTTTTATTCTCGACTTCAGGTCAGCTCTTCAAAGTTATCACTTTCACTCAAATGTAATCTTTTGATTGCATTCAAGTTTCTTTTCCTCAATATCTACTTTTTAATGAGGAGTATCTGCTTCGTCAGACTCGCTCGCTCTCTCCCAATGTTTTTTGACAACAGCAGTGTGGCCCGCGCAGTCTCAGTGCGCTGCTACCATTGGCTCATTGGAGTGTCAGTCAATGCAGCACGATCCATAAGTGGATGAAACACTTTCTCTTCTAAAGCACTCGTTGTTCTCTCTTATTCAGCATTTTCTTAATTTTCCCATCTTTTACACATCTCTCAACTCTTCTACTGGTAGCCTGGATCATCTGGGTTACAAATATCTCAGCTCTGTTGGTCCTTTCAATGTAAGTAAATGAGAAGTGGTGTGAAACAGATCAATAATTAAGTCATTTTTTACTATAAATCTCTACTTTCACTTTCACAAGCTCTTCTCTCTTAAGAGTTCTGTTTCAGTTGTTTTTGTTTTTTTTGGGTGATTTACTTAAGCATATCACCCTCCTGAGCAGGGTGGACAATTTATAGTAAAAAATATAAAAATACTATATATACTACATACAATATATACTATTTATCTTTTTCACACCCACACCTATAATATCCCTTCTGAAAGTATGGATTAAACCACTGGAGTGTTATGGGTTACTGTTATGTTGCATTTATGTGATTTTTGGAGCTTCAAAGTTCCAACAGAGAAATTCCCTCCCCTCCCTCCCACACACACACACACACAAAAAAAATGGCAGGCCATTCTGTCTGTCAGAGAGAGAGACACAGAGAGAAAAAACACAGAATGGGAGGGGTCACTCTGTCTGTCAGGAATTCCAAGAAATCCACATTCAAACCACAATATCTGACTTTCTGTTGGTCGGAGCTAATGACTGTAAATTAGAAAGTTGTTCGGCTTGACGAGAACAATATACACGCCGAATTTTGTAACTGTAGATAGAACTAACTAAGTTATAACACACTTCATGTGTCCATTTTTAGTCCTAAATCAATTTCCACGCCACGGCCAAACCGTTCGAGATATCAAAAATCCGTCCGGAATGTAGCATCCTCAATGTCTTGACTTCATGCCGACCGAGTTTGGTGGCGATTGGATTCATTCTCTAGGAGGAATATATATAATTCCAGAGCACGTGTTTCCAAACAACCCATAATAGCCGACTTCCTGTTGGGCTGGCGTAAAACTTAGAGCACGAAAGTTGTTCGGCCCGATGAGATCTACAAGTGTACCGAGTTTCATATTATTACATGCAAGCATGTTTGATATACTGGACAAGTGTTCGAATCCCATTCCAGGGGCGCTGTCGAGCCCCCTGCCACGCCCGGGTACCATCTTCGGCCCGGCCCTGATGGCCGCGGGTTCCGACCCGTGTGCAAAGTTTCAAGAGTTTTCGAGCACGTTAAGGGCCCCAAAACCTTGAAAAACAAAAATAAAAGCATTCTCATTCAACAGCCAAATCAGCACCCTCCCCCAGACACAGAGAGACGTAGGGTCAGTGAGAGAGGCAGAGAAAATTCTCCAAAACATCCACATTCAAACCAAAATATCTGACTTTCTGTTGATCTGAGCTAATGACTGTAAATTAGAAAGTTGTCCGGCTCGATGAGAACAATATAATTACTGAGTTTTGTGACTGTGGGTCAAAGTGTAAAGCAACCCCCACTTTTGTCAAAAGGTGGCGCTACTGAGCCCCTGCACCACGCCCGTTTCTGAAACTTTGCACATGTCTACTGGCTAATAAATGTGATGTGTCTGTCGAGTTTCATGCAATTTCAAGTATGCTAAGAGTCTCAAAAGCATCAAAAAGAATATTCGAGTTTGAAGCGTTGCCGCGGCGACAGTATCGAAGATATCAATAATCCTTTCACATGTCTACATCTGCCGTGTGTTTACATTATACACCTAAAGTTTTAAGTAAATCGGGTAAAAATAAGAGGGTGATTTCAAAGCATTTTGAAAGTGACACACTTCCTTCTGCCAGTTGGTGGCGCTATAACTTTGACTCACAATAGTCACATCCATGCGATCGGCCTCTTACAGCAAACACACTGCTGAAGTTTCATCGAGATCAATTAATGTATGCAGAAGTTATAACACACTTCCTGTTTCTCTTTTCGTGCCATCATTTCGTTTCCTCGCCATGGCCTAACCGTTCGAGATATCAAAAATCCGCTGACAATTTTTCATCCTCAATGTCTTGACTTCATGCTGACCGAGTTTCGTGGCGATTGGTGGAATTCTCTAGGAGGAGTATTTCACATTCCATTGCATGCGTTTTCGAAAAAACCCTAAATAGATGATTTCCAGTTGGCCTGAGGTAAAAAGTAAAAGTATGAAGGATATATGAAATGATGAGATCTATATGTGTACCAAGTTTCATATTATTACATGCAAGCGTGTTTGATTTATGGACCAAGTTTTCGGACCCTGTTCCAGGGGCGCTGTCGAGCCCCCTGCCACGCCCGGTACCAGCTTCAGCCCGGCCCTAATGGCCGCGGGTTCTGACCCGTGTGCAAAGTTTCAAGAGTTTTTGAGCACGTTAAGAGCCCCAAAAGTGCCCCAATAGTCGTAAAAAAATATAATAATAATAATAATAATCCTAACGAAAACAATAGGGCCTTGCCTTTCAAGGCTTGGGCCCTAATTAAAGCTACGAAAGCAAGCTGCATGACTGGGCCCTAAGCCGGGTGGCACCGCCACCCCCGTGCCTTTAGGGTTGCTGTGCACGATGGGCAATAACGTAACCTCGCTTTGACTGTCGAGAAGAAGATGTGTGCTGTAGAGCTCCAACGAACATTCGCAACGACAGCTCTCGACCTAGTTAGAAGCATTTCTTGTTTGCATGACATGTGGACTTAATAAATCCTTATCTTGAGCCAAATAAACAAGCTGACATTCAGTACAACCTGTGTCTTTTGTTTAGAACACATACAAATGTTATTTATGTACCGTTTTTGTACGGTACATAAATAAATAAAGCACCGTTTTTGAAGACTGCGCATGTGCGAACGTGCTCTACTATGTAAGAACGAGCCGATTATTGAATCTGGAAATGGGTGGGGCCTGTAACACCTTTAGGAACCAAACGTGCAACACTCATAAATACCGGTTGTAAATCACATTCCCTCACTCGTCTTTGAGATGGCTTCACGTGTTTGGATCGTCGGCAGTTCCATCATCCGCACACTGCATACTCGCTTCTGTGAGCAGCGCCTGGACGGAAACCTCGGTCTTCAGTGTGAGATCACCTGGGACGGCAGAGGAGGCAGACTCTGGGAGCAGCTGTTTCCAGCTCTGCGCTCTCTCAGGGCCAAAGCTACAGCTCCAGATATTCTCATTATTCACCTGGGAGGGAACAGTTTGTGTCGGGTGGGCCGCAACCGCCTCGATTTTCTTCGGGAAATAAAGAGTGACCTGACCGAAGTCTTACAAATGTTTCCCAGAACCAGGCTGGTGTTTTCTGGCATTTTACCCCGTCTAAATTGGAGAGGACAGACTGGCAGGACTGGCTATGGCATTGAACGAAGCCGGCGGTGGATCAACGGCGCCATGTCTGGCTTCTTGGCAGAGAGGCAGATGCGCTGCATTCACCACAGAAACATCGGCTTGTTCCATCTGTGCAGAGACGGAGTCCACCTGAGACCAGAGGGAAACCAGCTTCTGCCGAGCAACCTCCGAGAAGCTCTGCAGGTGGAACTCAGAAGATGAAGCAACAAATGTCCTTTTAAGGGCAGCAACAATGGCTCTTTTAAGAGCCACATTCACTCATTCAAATAAAAAGCATTTTCCAAGTGTGTGAAATTCGTTGTTCCTCACCTTACTTGATGTCAGGTTTCAGATGACTTGTTTTTAAATAAAAATGTCGATTCCTCTTATCCATTCCTTTGTAAGCATTTCAATATAACTTTCAAACCATTTAAGAATCGTGCGCTGTTTTCTGTGCTGACCACAATCCAAAACGTGCCATAAAGCAGCGGTTCTCAAACTTTTTTGTTTTGGTTTATTTATATAAAGACACAGAGAATATTACTTGCCTTACCTGATTAGAATTATAAAAAAAATAACTAGGGAATCACTAAAACGAGAGAATTATTCTTATTTGATGATACTCTCAAAACATTCCACAACAAATCCTTGAAATTGAATGATATTCAGAACAGAACACGAATAAAAAAACGCTCTCTTTACAATCAAAATGTTTTTACATTTGCGATGTATTTGGATGCTAAACTATTCTTTATTATAGGCTTTGTACTTTACTCACGCTCCAATACCGACGTAGAAAATCATCCGCTTTACATGCGTAAAAATATGCTTGGAAACATCACAGTGGAGCGGTGCTTACTGTGAATGATACTGAATTGTACTACTGACTATTTAAACTAGGGCTGGGCGATATGGCAAAATATATTATCACGATATTTTTTTCCATATTGATCGATATCGATATTTGTTACGATATATAATTTAATAATGCTGCCCGTTTGAAAAGTATACTGATAATGATGCCTGAAGAAACCA
The DNA here is from genome assembly GCF_025860055.1 of Xyrauchen texanus. Classification (NCBI taxonomy): domain Eukaryota; kingdom Metazoa; phylum Chordata; class Actinopteri; order Cypriniformes; family Catostomidae; genus Xyrauchen; species Xyrauchen texanus. Next base: position 6,943,344 of record NC_068305.1, read on the forward strand.
GAAGGTTCAATAGTTGAACTATATAGTTTATTAACATAAATAAATAACAATGCAAACATTTAACTGTGCAAACATGGATTGGTTGAGAATATATTTTGTTATAAAAGAATATTGATAAACTTTAAATCTAAATGTTAACATTTTACTTTTAGCAAACATGCTTTATCTGCCTTGACAAAACAATGCAAGTTAGCTTGCCTTGTAACTGATTATAAAATATCAAACTAAAAGCTGTGACTACAGTACTATCACATCAAATTTCTTTGGCAGGGCAGCAAACATTTCAAAATGTTTGCAGAGGTACAACCAAGACAACAAATGTAAACAAGTGAACCACAAAGTCCCTGGCAGATTTAAGTACTTAACTGTCAGATAAATAAAATATTAATTGTGTACTGGTTTTAAATATCTCAAATGTTTTAGAGGTAGCAATCTGAGTAAAAAGTGCAAAATGTAAACATTGTAAACCAGTCACTATGCTACACCTTTTAGGTAGTGCTCATGTAACCCTAATTACCCTATTATAGGTTTTTTGCCAGAAAGACTAGTCTGCAAAACTTTTGGACGGAGTAACATTAACATGGGCCCGCATTTTCATACTCTCGGTGTGGTCGCTGGGATGGTACCTTTTCAGGTGACCGAAAAGGTTTTATTTGTGTTTCCCGTCTTGGTTATCACCGACCGACGGCATATTTCGCGAGACCGTCTTTATTTGCGCGTCGTCGCTTTTCAGATATCCAAACCACTTCCATATAATTGACGTCTTGTTACCTTTTTTGTCAACAATTTCCTCAGCTTTGGAAGATAGTTCGAGTTCGTCGTTTCCACTCATTTTTTCTTTACACTCACTTTCTTCACTGCCGGTAGCTCAAACAGTGCTCTGCTAGCAAATGGGCGTGTACTTAGACGCACAAGCCAAAATCTGCGTTCTGACTGGCTGTTGTCCGTTTATTTCTGCTTTGTAATAGGCTGTTAGGTCTATCCATATCGAGTAAACATGTCAAAAGTTTATCATCGTAGTCTAAATAAATATTATCGCGATGCCATATCGAGATCGTTTTATCGCCCAGCCCTAATTTAAACAGAGTAATTTTTATATGTTAGGTTTACTATTTTATTATTATATTTTATTGCGGATATAATGAACAGGCTGCGATGTCAAGATTGCAATGATGGAGTGTGTGTGTGTGTGTGTGTATTTGTAACCTTAAGTAATCATGGTTTATTTATTCATTTATTTATTCATTTGTTCTTTTATTTATTTATTATTTAACATGCATGTGTGCATTATTAAAAGTACCATTGCAGCAACGAGAACGGGTCTGAGCCAAATTATGTTAAAGATGTGTTCTGGTGACTGGCGTGTTTTTAAACCAATCAGATAAGAGTAAATCGAGAGTTAGCGATTAGCTCATCTGATTGGCTACATGAAGAAGGTGGACCCGCCCTCCACTTCGCACTCCCGTTGGAACTACGTCATTTCAACAACAAATGGTAGATTTATCAGAAAATTAATCAGAAAGAAAATCAATCGCAAAGATCGCAAAACAATAATTATAAAAGTGGTTGTTTGCTGCCATTTTTTTGTTTTCTTAAAAATGTAAAACACAAGCATATATGTTTTATCACAGGTTTACAATAAAAATAAGAGTGTGATTTCAAAGCATTTTGAAATTTGATCATCATTCTCGGACGTTTTGATACGTTCGGATCGATCAGCCCATCCCTACTTTCTTTAGACATATGTTTCATGTGTTGGTTTTAATAAAGACTCGGAGTACTCATAAAACTCACAGAACGAAATATGCGTCACACTTTACTGCGTTCTCAACAACATGTACAAGTCTTCTTCATACGTTAAAACAACGAGAATACAGAAAATAGGCTTAGAACTCCACCTAGTGGTTATATTATAGAATTAAAGGAGAAATTACATGAGACAGCTTTATAACTGAAATGGCTTTAACTGAAATAGACTAAAGTTTAATATAACTATTCTGATAAGTGTATATTTCCAACATCATGTTTGTGTTATCAGTTTCTGTAAGTTTTTGTGACGTGTTTCAGAAAGATAATGGCTTAGACAGAGCAATAGTTTATTTTCATCTTAACCGGACATTAAAGTTGATCACTGCAATAATTCATAATTCAATATATTGATACCCGATTTCTTTATCAACTGTTTGTTCAATTGAGACATAAGGGGGTGATTTCAAAGCATTTTGAAAGTGACACACTTCCTTCTGCCAGTTGGTGGCGCTATAACTTTGACTCACAGTAGTCACATCCATGTGACACACTGCTGAAGTTTCATCGAGATCAGTTAATATATGCAAAAGTTATAACACACTTCCTTGCTTTTATGCTTCCTTTGTGTGCTTTTTGGAGCTTCAAAGTTCATTTGCAATGTGTTCCACATTCAAACCAAAATATCTGACTCTAGGTCAAAGTATGAAACCAATACCCCACTTTTGTCTGAAGGTGGCGCTACTGAGCCCCTGCACCAGGCATCAAAAAAGAAAATTCAAGTTTGAAGAGCTGCCACAACAACAGTATTTAAGATATCAATAATCCTTTCACACGTCTACATCTGCCGGTGTTTACATTATACACATAAAGTTTGAAGTAAATCGTGTAACAATAAGTGGGTGATTTTAAAGCATTTTGAAAGTGACACACTTCCTTCTGCCAGTTGGTGGCGCTATAACTTTGACTCACAATAGTCACATCCATGCGATCGGCCTCTTACAGCGAACACACCGCTGAAGTTTCATCGAGATCAATTAATGTATGCAGAAGTTATAACACTCTGACTGTTTCTCGTTTCTCGCCATCATTTCGTTTCCTCGCCACGGCCAAACCGTTAGAGATATCAAAAATCTGCCGGCAATTTTTCATGCTCAATGTCTTGACATCATGCTGACCGAGTTTGGTGGCGATTGGTGGAATTCTCTGGGAGGAGTATTCCAAATTCCATTGCGTGCGTTTTCAAACAACCCTAAATAGACGGTTTCCTGTTGGTCTGGGGTAAAAAGTAAAAGTATGAAGGATATATGAAACGATGAGATCTATATGTGTACCCAGTTTCATATTATTACATGCAAGCGTGTTTGAGTTATAGACCAAGTTTTCGGACCCTGTTCCAGGGGCGCTGTCGAGCCCCCTGCCACGCCCGGGTACCAGCTTCAGCCCGGCCCTAATGACCGCAGGTTCTGACCCGTGTGCAAAGTTTCAAGAGTTTTTGAGCATGTTAAGAGCCCCAAAAGTGCCCCGTAAGTCGTAAAAAAAATAATAATAATAATAATAATAATATAGCTGCGAGCAGCGATGGCGGGCCCAAGCCGGTGGCACCGCCACCCCCGTGCCTTTAGGGTCGCTGTGCACGATGGGCAATAACGTAACCTCGCTTTGACCGTCGAGAAGACGCGCGCTGTAGAGCTCGCATCAGTGTGGGCTCTGCAAAAGTGCGCATCGAGGGCACATATCAACCACAAAGTATGCGTGAGCACCCTTCCGATACCTAAAATGAAAAATGAGACACCCTACGGTCTCATGGAGTTAATGGACACATGAAATAAGTACACAAGACTGAAAATTCATATGAAGTGTGCCATTTGGGACAGGGTCTATGACCGTGAACCACAATAGTCACATCTATGAGATAATTCAAATGTAGAATAATTTTTAATGTCATAGGATGTCATAGGTCAATATCTTTTGCAGCACTTAAACGTGTTAATCCAGAAGGCCAGTATTTATCTGGAGGTCTTTGTACAGGTTTATCAATGTAATTATAATTTACGCTTATGTGTTCCTATGATATGCAATGGAAGTAAATTTTCATGTTTAACATGGGTGTATTCACAATACATAGCATACGATATAATATTTTAAGATTATTTATCATTATGTTAAGTACATCACACAAATGTGACTGTATTCACCTGTAATGTCTCCAATAAGTACAGTATATTGGCCTGTATGGCCATGATATATTGCCTTAGCTAGACTTTAGCTAACCTATTACATTAGCTAGTAGCTCATGAGTCATGAATGTTAGCAAGACACAAGTTAACTATATTTGCTTTTGGCTAATTAGCTGTATAGTCGATGCACTGTACACGACGCGGAGGGAGGGAGGGAGGGCGGGCATCGACAAAATCTCATCTACCGACCTGATGTTTTGATTTTTTATTTAATAAATACATTTGTTTGACAGGGAAGCTGTGCGCAAACAGGAATATATAGATTAATTTATTTATTTAAAAAAATTAAGAAAACACCCCAGAAAAAAGGGCACTTTCTCTCGAGGAAGAAAAAGGGCAGGTGCTCAAGCCCCCTTTGATGTCTATGTGTGCACGTGCCTGAGGGTGAGTAAATGATGAGAGAAATATATTTTTGGAGTAAACTCATTTTATTTGATAGACTATCTAGGCACATAATAACACTGCATTGCTGTGACTGTTTATAACTATTTCAAAATGTACAAGTTCACACTTTAAATGGTCAGTGCTTTGATTTTTAAATCATAAAAATAGCAACAGATCAGAGAAAAAAATGGAGATTGAGTGATTATTTTTACATTTTACATGCCATTCAAACACGTGGCATTTTACAAGCGTAAGAGAGAAATTAAAA